>NC_090287.1:20537416-20837694 GCF_037392515.1 Haliotis asinina
CTGCGCCATGTTCCACCACCTAATTACTATAAGACTAATACAGAACTTGGACATCTACGTTTGCATTCCTTCTGAGTCTAATGAAGAACAGAATGGTACATTCCGATGTAGTCGCGTCTTGCGTCACATGACAGATTGGATGGTTTGTACTCACAACAACGGCGGATAATAACGACCCAATGTTTGCCGGAAACACCGATACCGCAGTCATGGTGTTTACCTACTAAGCTGAGCACCCTCTTTGCAAAACCCACACTGCCCACGTATCCATGCCGTCACCGACAACAGTACAGCCCACACTGCCCACGTATCCTTGTCGTCACCGACAACAGTACAGGTAAGCTGTGATCCACTGTACCTGCCTAGACATGCACAAGTCTCCAGGGCAATAATTAATAAATTAAATGATAATGTCTAAAAAAACATAAATATACCTCTAACAGACTGGTGTACTGTCCACTTACTTAGTCTTGACTCTTTAAAGGATACAATAGCTGTACATCCATTGGTTTCAGAACAGCCTTGAAGCAAGGTTAGAGACTGCCCCACACTCAGTATTAGTCGGTGAAATGGAATTTTAATGCAAGATCGCATGAGACATCAGTTTCTCTTCCACTGGAAGGTAAATGTTTGGTTGGGAAACAAAAAGGGCCTATTTGTATTCAAGTGATATTGAGACCTACGTAAATAAGAGAACGCCCCTCTTTTTGGGGTCCAACGTGTTCGGGTCTGGTATGAGACCTCTTGTACTATGAATCACACAAGTGATACATAATAAGATGTCAGGTCTAAAGGAGCAGAGTAAATGGGAATGTCGTGAATTAAATTTTACATCTAATTGTGTTTCGTTTCATTGCATTTTCAAATTGCCACGTCTTTGCCGTAGTGTTGAAGGCGACAGATCATGTGGGCATGGGTGTAGACACACTGAATAAATCGCCCTAGACTGTCATAGAAACTCTGATACAAATATAACCAGTACAACCCTGGAAGTCTAGAATGTGTGGCAAGATTATAATAGATTACAAAATTTTAGAAAATGATGAAAGTATCTAGGCCAATTTGTATAATACCGTCAAGGCAGTCGAGAAGTCTGTGCTCATTTAGTTTGGGCAATGTCGTGAACGCTGACAGCTCAGTTGTTGATAATACCACGATGCTATACGCCATGCCACACTGACATGTCAGTTGATGACACAACACGATTGTTGATAACACCACGATGCTATACGTCATGCCACATTGCCATGTCAGTCGATGACACAATATGGTAGGTGATAATACGCTGATATATTGGTTAACACTACCAATACCATAAACATTAATGGCAATTCAAACTGATAGGTGATAAAAGCATAACGTAGTTATTGTCACCATACCATGAACGTTAATGATAACACAGCAGGACAGGTCATAACACTGTGATAACATAGTCATCGCCAGCATAGTATTACCATGAACGTTAACGGCAACACAGCTGGACAGGTCATAACACTGTGATAACATAGTCATTACCAACACACCATGAACGTTAATGATAACACAGCAGGACAGGTCATAACACTGTGATAACATAGTCATCGCCAGCATAGTATTACCATGAACGTTAACGGCAACACAGCAGGACAGGTCATAACACTGTGATAACATAGTCATCGCCAGCATAGTATTACCATGAACGTTAACGGCAACACAGCTGGACAGGAAATAACACCATGATAACATAGTCATTGCCAACACACCATGAACGTTAATGATAACACAGTTGGACAGGTGATAAATGCATGATAACATAGTTTTTGCCAACATACCATGAACGTTAATGGTAACAGCTGGACAGGTGATAACACCATGATAACAGTCATTGCCAACATACCATGAACGTTAACGGCAACACAGCTGGACAGGAAATAACACCATGATAACAGTCATTGCCAACACACCATGAACGTTAACGGCAACACAGCTGGACAGGAAATAACACCATGATAACATAGTCATTACCAACACACCATGAACGTTAACGGCAACACAGCTGGACAGGAAATAACACCATGATAACATAGTCATTGCCAACATACCATGAACGTTAACGGCAACACAGCTGGACAGAAAATAACACCATGATAACAGTCATTGCCAACACACCATGAACGTTAACGGCAACACAGCTGGACAGGAAATAACACCATGATAACATAGTCATTACCAACACACCATGAACGTTAACGGCAACACAGCTGGACAGGAAATAACACCATGATAACATAGCCATTACCAACACACCATGAACGTTAACGGCAACACAGCTGGACAGGAAATAACACCATGATAACAGTCATTGCCAACATACCATGAACGTTAACGGCAACACAGCTGGACAGGAAATAACACCATGATAACAGTCATTGCCAACACACCATGAACGTTAACGGCAACACAGCTGGACAGGAAATAACACCATGATAACAGTCATTGCCAACATACCATGAACGTTAACGGCAACACAGCTGGACAGGAAATAACACCATGATAACAGTCATTACCAACACACCATGAACGTTAACGGCAACACAGCTGGACAGGAAATAACACCATGATAACATAGTCATTACCAACACACCATGAACGTTAATGATAACACAGTTGGACAGGTGATAAATGCATGATAACATAGTTTTTGCCAACATACCATGAACGTTAATGGTAACAGCTGAACAGGTGATAACACCATGATAACAGTCATTGCCAACATACCATGAACGTTAACGGCAACACAGCTGGACAGGAAATAACACCATGATAACATAGTCATTACCAACACACCATGAACGTTAATGATAACACAGCTGGACAGGTGATAAATGCATGATAACATAGTTTTTGCCAACATACCATGAACGTTAATGGTAACGGCTGGACAGGTGATAACACCATGATAACAGTCATTGCCAACATACCATGAACGTTAACGGCAACACAGCTGGACAGGAAATAACACCATGGTAATATTGATGTTGCCACCCGAAAGTTAATACGAACATAGGTAGAATGCTGATTACAGCACAACATGCTACATGATAACGCTTCCGTTAATATAAGCACACGGTGATAGCTGATGACTGTATAACATGATTGTAGATAACATCACTATGCTTGTGCTGATGATGACACAATGCTATGTTATTAGATAACTCTCTAGCATGACATTTGATAACATGCTGTCATAATCCCATGCCACAATACCATGAAACCGGATCACAGTACGAAATCATGAACTTTGATGATAAATCAAAACGTTCAGTAAGCATGTTATGTCCATAAATTAGAGCCCCAGGTTCAAGTATATACCCTAGGATGGTATTCGTAGGTTTCTGACTTATTTGCTTTAAGAATAGCAACTGAAGTCTCAGACTTAGGCTAAATGAAAATGTGAAATGTTCCTCGGGCATCGCGTCACTTTTATTTGTGTGCGTAACATCTCTTATTGCCATTTGAAATAAAAATATTTGACTTGTCCATGTCCCGATCATATGTGTGTCAAATATAAGAATGAATGTCTTTAAGAACGAGTGTGACTGGATCTACAACTCATTAACACGTGCTAAACTTCCCAAGCTGTATTTCTGAGGAAAAAAATGTATTCCTCACCAGTCACTTTTATTCTATCAAAAGTTAAAGTAAAGTCCTACCGCCCTCCTCATTTTGGAAAAAAATGTGCCCGAGAAACATGTTTTTATGCAGCCTTGGCTAAGTCAGTTTTCAAAAACTAAAGTTTCTTTATGAATACCTCCCCCGTCCTTTCACTGTCACTGCAGAAACTCCAGCAATAAGGCCTACTTGCATTGTCTGATACCGTACGCGGATATCAGTACCAGTAGCCGGTTTGCGGTACAGGGCATTCCTAGCTTTGATTAATAACTACCAAACAGAGACCAAAATTATATTTGCTCAAATTTCGTGAAGGATTTCCATTAGTAATATGAAAGAGACCGAATCTCCGCGCTCTCATAACTAAGTCAGTGTGTCGAATGAACATTTGGCAAAAGAGCCTTGTGGTTGATGAATTGTACACTGGGCAAAACAAGCACATCTGCATGCAAGCATAAACGTTTCCTAATCAAACAAAATCCTGGCAAGGAGACTCCCATGATTAGCTAATCACTATTTATCATTGTTATTTACGAGCAGTTACGGGACTTTTTCCGCCCCCTATCTTGACCTGCGGGAACGAGGCTTACCATGTGACGTGTGCACGTGCAGCCGGCAACCAATCAGTGTTCAGAGTTGGCAGATGGCCGTGATCACTTCCTGTAAACGGGGCGATTTTTGATGTCTTTAAACTTGTGCACGACAAAGCCACGATTGCTAATGAACCGAATTACCATTGATCTATCAGTGCAAAACTAACATAGTTTCCGTGTAGAAACCAGTGTCTTTGTTTGACGGACACCACTACACACATAATTCAAGTGACAACTGTCAGTGGCTACCGGCAGCCCTACGAACACTGTCCAACGGCTCATCACTACCAACATTTCTGAGGAGGTTAATTAATTAGTTCTTTTCTAAGTCTAATAACTGGGCTTCTAGTCACTTTTGCTTTCTTGCATCATACCTGACTATTAGACAATTGGAATTACTGATCTAAATCAGTGGTCGTGCTAGGGGATCTACACCATTCTAATGAAATTCCGTCAGGTGATGATTGAAGACTACATCGAGAGCCTTTGTTGTTTATTGGCAATGTACCTGAAATTTGATCATGTGTTACATCGATATTGACAAGTAGATGAATTAATACAAACTGTGCAAATAGCTTTAATCTACCCCACGTGTTACCATCGATTTAGATGTCAAGATCGTGTGACTGATAGCTATAGATCTCGATATTTGATATCGACACCTTTTAACAATGCCTAAAAAGCGTTGTCGGTCTTGTAAACATTTTCAAAGAGCAATAACAGCAAAAGCAAAAACATTCGTCTTTTGGATGAAGGGGGCCATGGGGCATTGGGCATGGCGCACTAAACTCTTGCATTTAAACCTCATGATTGCTTTTGACTGTTTGACAGAAATTCCTAAATTTATATATAATAAGAATGTATAATGTAATTTAATGTATATGCTACTCATTGTACTCTCCTTTGGAGGAATAAATGTTTGACTGTTTGACTGAAATTCCTAAATCTCTATATATTATGTATGTATAATGTAATTTAATGTATATGCTTCCTTGGAGGAATATATAACTATCTAGTCACGCAACTGTTTCAAAATAGATTTGCAGTGTGAACTGTGCCCAGCTACCTACTCACGAAGATATAACTAACGGATTAGGTAGCCAGGTTCGTTTGTTGTATACTCGTATCCAGATGGCGTATCATAATATCGGCCACTGGTTTGTCCAGACACGATCATATACAGTGAGGATTTATCATTAAACAATCCGGCGGTTTATATACAGAGAGAAGCAATGGAACAGATGAAACTTCAAGCATCCCTTTATTATTTTCTACTTTTCACCACCAGCTTTGAATAACGCTGTGGGAGGAATTTTTAACACTGCCTATCACGTGGTGTCCCCTATTTGTTTCCCTCACTATGTAATATTTGATTCTAGTGAGACTGGCGTTTGGTGCCGTACCCCTAAACACTGCAGCTGTTTGGCGGCACCTAGGGGAAATTGAGTGTGAAGATCCTGTGACCCCGTGATCGATATCGTGAGCAACGATGTACCCGTCGGGCTGGGATTCGACGTAATCAACCAATTCATCAAGCCCGCCTAGTAATTATTCAGTGGGGACCTAAGGAAAGGGCTTCACACATTGTATACTTGTGGAATCGAACCCGGGTCTTCATCATGATGTCGTAGCTTCGAAATGGAATGAAATACTAACCCGGCACTGAGAATGTGCATATTCTAATAATCACACCGGTAAATCTCCTTGTTAACATCGGATTCTTCTTGTTACAACTGTTAAGATGGAGATGACTCTAGTGACATTGTCTGAAACATTGCAGGGATTCCTAGTGTGTTACAAATGAACCAAAAATAGAAGGAAAAAAAACCAAACTTAATAACTTACTTAAAAAAAACTCTTGCATACAAAGACTCAAGAGAATTGCAGCTGCGACGATTAAGAACTCATGAATGAGTTGAGAGATCTGCTTGTCCTCTTTTCACAGGGATATTCGTTATTAAATGGGGAAAGAAAACAAAACATAGAATATATCCATGATCACTGAATACGTGGGCAGCAAAAATCAATATGATATCACAAAGAGAATTAAAATATATTCTTCAAGATGTTTAAGACGAATCAACGCCCGTGGGTTAAGGTTGCTTGTTTTGTCATGCATTCATCATTGTCAAGTGTATTAAGCATGCTTGTTATCATATGTTCGGGGTTTTATACACGAACGCCCTCAATTGAAATCTTGGCCATGGCAGCAAAAAATGTCCTATAGACATGCTATTTTCGGCATAACGTGATTCTTTCAACACTGTGAAGAAATTCCGCTACAGGCGTTTAAATGTTGTTTACGTGATGTCTTCACGTCTCTTGGATGATGGAATTTGGTAGTTTGACTGGCCATGGGCTGAATTCGGTAACGTCTCTGGGGTCTTAAGCACCTTGTAGCACACTGAGGTTTGACCTCCGTCCTTGAAGTTAAGCTTTCATAATCCCGAGGCCTTAGGACGTCACAAGGGGGATAATCGGGCGTTCGCACACCGCTAAAAACGGATGGAGGAAGTCCCCGCATTAATTACACGGCCTTCCTTATGGCGTTCAGAGAGAAAGTGAGATTAAAGAAACAATTCTAAAAGGATAGAGAAAGAATTTGTCTTGCTTCGTGTTAATGACAATTTATGGGTTTGGGTGAAATTTTGGTTCTGCTTTCGGCCATAACACTGGTTCCAACGTCTTGCTCACCATTTGACATGACAGGCATCTGTCAAGAGGCCATCGACCGGTCTTTTACATCATGCATGACATCTTTATGATTTTCAGAGAAACCATTGAAAGTGGATTAGAGGTGAATCTTCAGGTCACTGGAGGTCAACGACGAGGTCTTGTCACGATCTCTCTGTTCGTACTTCAGATAAACGAAACATTTGAAACCATTTGTATATAGTCAGTCCATATGAAGCAAACTTTTGATGTTATACACGGAATATTCACCAATTCACACCCTGTTTCAGACTGAACTCAGGTATGGATACAGCTTTTTGAAAAAAAGGGGTGAGGTGGTGTACACTCTTGAGAAAGAGGGGAACACATTTCATTTTCACGAGAGTTTCAGTGACTATCAGGACAAAAGATCAGAGGTGCATAGCACTTCACCCCCTCTGGTTCCACCTACGTAACTCCACTCTATGACATTTTCTTTTAAATGTACAAATATTCTAATCTATTAACAAATCCATTGCACGTAATTAAAACATTCAATTTGTCCTTGTCTGACTTAATTACCTTTCTGAAAATTACCATTTTCCATGAACTCCAAAAACTGAAAAATCTCAACCGTGAACAATAGAATCAGTGTCAGACAAATACAAATAAACCCACAACCACATAGCGTCTAATCTAAGAGCCAATTAGTGCGCACATTAACTCAATCCAACCCATCTATAACACCAATAAAAGAACAAATGACATTCCTGTCAAACAACATCTGTTCTCGGTAATGTTCTATTAACTGGCAGCCAAGTACTTTAACATTCGGAGATCCAGTTCAATACGAGTAATGATATACATATGTACACTAGCGCTAGTAACAAAACCGAATCCATACTGACAGCACGTCATCAATGCTGTGACACATCAGTACTATCCATAAACATTGAGCAGACTCCACAAACAGCGTCCATCTGCAAGCTGTTGTTCCTTACAGTTCCATCAATATTACAAGGTGCTGCTGCCCTAGCTGGACAAAGCTACCATATGTGTAGAGCGACAGGAAAAGAATATCGAATGCTGGGCTGATGACGCTAATTAGTATTCGAGGAGCCATCACTCTTAGCTGCTCATTGTGACTATGACAAGACCTGAGCCTTGCGGAACCAACGGTCAAGAAAAACATGGATACGGTGCCCGTCTTTGTCCAGATGCATGGTCACTAGTAAGCCGACTGGAAGTTTGCGATAATAACCCCTATTTCTGAAAACCGTCCTCTAAGCTGTTTGGGCCTTTAATGTGATTAATGTTTTATAATCCTTCTTTTTATTGCTTTCGATCCAATATAAATCAGTGATTGGACTGATTTGTGAGACCGTTGCAAAATGTGCCTAATTTGTTTCGGCGATGGTTTTGGTTCCTGCTTAGAAATAGCCAAAAGATACGGAAAATGAGTCAGCAAAAAGTCATAAAAGTAGCCACGGAATATGTCTCCGATGTGTCGTTCAAAACTAAAGCCGGTTCATCAAAAGGATTTCATTTAAAAGGGTTGCCCTTTATGGTCCTCCATACACATTTTACACTTCTTCAAAACTGTATTATATTCCCCTATAACTTCCTTAAAGCTAACTTAGTAAATTGACTAAACCGTGATTCACCACTACCAACTCCCATGGGACCCGTGGAAAAGGAAATAAAATGCACTTCCTTGTATTTTCAGATACTTGTGCACGCATTGCCACAATATTCGGCAAATCGATGTTTTGGATATCACATTAACAATTAATGATAGATAATGCAAGGTTAGATCTCCATAAAACGATGGGGTTGGTTTCAAAATGGTGCACCAGCCCATATCGACATGTACGAACCTTGGCTTTTAAACAAGGTTTGGGATAAAATCAGTAATACTCATATTCGGTTTTTACCGACCTAATCATTGTAAAATACTGGGTGGGAAATGAGGTTCTGTCACAAATGAAGTGTTTGATGGTTGGTACTTCACAAGTTTATCTCGGCGTAAGTGAAATTGGATTTCTTCATAAAAATATAGTGTTTGCTGTTCTATGTGTTGTTTGTCTACATTTCTCAGGACTGTCCAATTGAACAGGAAATATTTGTTCTTGAGGTATCAAAGGTATCCTTCAGTCTTAGGCATTGTAATTCAGTTCCATATTAAATCAAATTCCAGCTATACACACTGGGTGTAAGTAATCGGGTTTAGGCCAGACGAACAAGTGATTGAAGGCATGCGTCACGATCTGCGTCATTGGGCCGCGATGACACGTTATTGGCCGATTCTACTTAACAACATATATACCATAGAAGCATTCTAACATTCCCGGAGTGTAACAAGTCAATCTGAAACGTCTGAATACGTCACATCTCAAAACCTGTCACATATATCCTAATGTGCTTCAAATGGGTACCAGTCATGTATCTTAATCTACCGCAAATCGGAATCAGTCAGACATCGTATTCTGCTGCACCGAAACTAGTCTCACATCTTAATCTGACGCACATCTAAACCAGTCAGTCTCATATCTGGATGAGGACAAACAAATGAATTAGTCACAGGTAGGAATTGGTCACACACTTGAGCCATATGCATCCTATACATCTTCACATCCGAATCTGATCCTATATACGATTCCCGTAATGCTTGGTCCTATAGAACACCATGAACAACCGCATTTCCTGTATATACAGTTAGTTACCCATCGTTTTAACAGACTCATCGACCACAACCGCCCGCTATCTCCGTCATCTCAACGTACATCTGACGCTATCAGCGTGTTTGAAAGGCTTTATCTTTAATCAAACTGCACAACTGAATCACAACGTGAATGAAATAAAGGTATCTGATGTTTTATGACACACCTGACCCAAGTCAAACACTCACCTTTGTTAAATTACAGATCTGAACCATGTCAACCACTCTCCTTTGTTAAACTACAAACCTGAACCAAGGCAACCGCTCCCCTTTGTTTAACTACAGATCTGAAACAAGGCAACCACCCTACATTGTTAAATGTTAAACTACAAATCTGAGCCAAGGCAAAAACAATCTCCTTTGAACTACAGCTCCCCAAGTCAACCACTCTCCTTTGTTAAACTATAGATCTGAACCCAGTCAACCACTCTCCTTTGTTAAACTACAGATCTGAACCCAGTCAACCACTCTCCATTGTTAAATTATAGATCTGAACCATGTCAACCACTCTCCTTTGTTAAACTACAGATCTGAACCCAGTCAACCACTCTCCATTGTTAAATTATAGATCTGAACCATGTCAACCACTCTCCTTTGTTAAACTACAGATCTGAACCAAGTCAACCACTCTCCATTGTTAAATTATAGATCTGAACCATGTCAACCACTCTCCTTTGTTAAACTACAGATCTGAACCAAGTCAACCACTCTCCATTGTTAAATTATAGATCTGAACCATGTCAACCACTCCCCTTTGTTAAACTACAGATCTGAACCAAGTCAACCACTCTCCATTGTTAAATTATAGATCTGAACCATGTCAACCACTCTCCTTTGTTAAACTATAGATCTGAACCAAGTGAACCACTCTCCTTCGTTAAACTACAGATCTGAACCAAGCCAACCACTCCCCCCCTTGTTAAACTACAGATCTGAACCAAGTCAACCACTGTCCTTTGTTAAACTATAGATCCCCAAGTTAACCACTCTCCTTTGTTAAACTACAGATCTGAACCAAGTCAACCACTCCCCTTTCTTAAACTACAGATCACCAAGTTATTCAGTCCCCTTTGTTAAACTACAGATCTGAACCAAGTCAACCACTCCTCTTTCTCAAACTACAGATCTGAACCAAGTCAACCGCTCCCCTTTGCTAAACTACAGATATGAACCGTGTCAACCACTCCCCTTTGTTAACCTATAGATCTGAACCAAGGCAACACTATCCTTTGATAAACTACTGATCTGAACCATGTCAACCACTCTGTTACAATACAGATCTGAACCAGACCACGGTTTGAATGGACACTTTCTAAATTTAAATCTCACATCTGAACCAGGGCACTACGTGAGTCACCCACTCTACTAGGTTAAATTACATATCTCAACGAGAGCACAGTTTGAATCAACGAATATCTGAACCACACATATAAACCTGTCTGTGGAGAAGCAGGTGCTTGGCCTCTACACAGAGAAGGCAATATATCCAGCAGGTAAATTTATATTCCGTAAGTGGGACAAACGAGATTAGTGCCTTGGATTAGCCAGCAAACAAGGGACCTATCCACTCCAAGCCCTGTCAAATTGCCCAGTATTTGAACGTTTCGGCTAAGAGCGCTAGAGTTCCGTCTTGTGAGCGTAAATATTTGTCTGGCTAACAGCGTGAAATATGTCACAGTGTTATGGGATTATACTGCTTGTTATAAATATTGACCACGGAACGAAGCTATGCTATTGAGATGACCAGGCTGACAGGTATGTTTTATCCAAATATAGATGGAAATGTTGACAATAATACGTATATGTTTGCTCAAAGGATCGGGTCTGATTAAGTCATTATATAGATCTAGAATTGTTGAATCGACGATGCCCTGAATGAGTAATCACATAAAAGGGACGTACATTGATACCAGCAGCATCGACATTAGCGAAGCGAAGCAAATTGTCGAATGTAAGATTTCAACCAGTGGTCGATGATGAGAGCACTGATTCATGGCATTGTCCATCAATTGCTGGAACGCGTGAAAACTGAATTACGCCAAGCAAACTTACTATACCAGCCAAGGCACGACCGATGATTGGCCAGTTACTGTTACCACGATTTACACAGCTGGGGTATGCCAGACCAGTCAGAAAAGGACCACCACCATTCTACAAGTTGTCATCACACATGAAACGTCACCCGGTGGTCGATGATATGAACACTGAATAACGTTGGTGGAGTACAAGCACATACTGTTCCAGAAGATCACGATCGCCGGATCTACTTGGTACCATTGTACGTGAAACGTGTCAACTCGTTCTCGATGATGCAAACACAGGTACACTCCTTCGAGAACGGGTAGAGACTGAGCCACATGCGGGTATACACTCTACGACTCATATTACCACTGTAAGTTTAACTAATTAGGTATAGTTCTCCTTCACCGAACAGATTCTGTGGCCATTGTTTTTTCATACGGGATCTTTTTAGTCGGGAGCGGTGTTTCTAAAGTGAATGAGTTTTGTTTTTCGTTACTTTTAGCAATATTACAGCAATATCACATCGAGGGACACCAGCTATGGTCTTCACACATTGTACCCATGTGGGGAATGGAACCTGGGCCTTCATCGTGACGAGCGAACGCCTAACCACTAAGCTACCCCCACCGCTCCCCAATTTCACAGACAATAAACCCTTTTCTTATAGGCAGAAGTAACCAACGTTCCGTTGAGCTAACATTTTCGAATCTTGACTCATGTACCGGTGTTAAAATTACAAAGCTATCGATCCTCATAGTTAACGAAAACATGCAAAGAAATTCAATTTTGCAAATTTCCCCCAAAACAACAATCAACTTACGTTAAGCATAAAGGAGATGTAGCTATGTACACTTTAACATGTAGTTTTACCGTGTTTTCATGTGTGCACAGCTTCGGGGTAGCGGTGGAAGATCATACTCAATCTGCATACTTATTCACGGACTTAGAATCGCTTCCTGTAAGACCACAATCGGAACAAACGAGATCTTTTTCCTAGTTCACTCTGCCGCTTCACTCCTTAATGAAGTCCTTCTATCACCGAGGCAGTTATTTACATCCCCGATGCAGTTCGGAGCCAACGGAAGCGATCTCATTAGCACTATCAGTTCGGAACAGAGCGCGATCGCACTGTCTTACCAGCATTCTTCAGGGATCTAACGATATCAGCCATTAGTGCTCATCTTAGTGATTTACCACTGGTAAATAAAGAAGTAAAGCAGGTCAAACACGCGCTAAACCCAGATCTGTTGTTTCGTATGAAAAAAAGTGAAATACGAAACTATTGGTGTTATCGGTGAAGATTAGACAATATCTTGGGGATGTAAGCATTCACTAAGAAAAGTGACAGGGGCTGATTTGAACAAGGAATTGAATGGCATTCTGCAACGTTTCAACCGTCATGTCTCTTCTCGGGGAAACGTAACCACATAACGTTGACAGGTCGTCACTGAGGAGTGAGCAAATAGGTTCTTTGCGAAGGAAAACACTACTTTCGTTCGAGATAAATTATTTTATCGTTATTTTTTCAGCTCTTGTCGACATATCCGTGCCATCTGTCATTCATTAAGAATGGCTGGTTATAGAGAGACTTATTTATTTCATTTCAAAGAGAAGAAAGGGTATATATATTTAATGGTATTTCTCCCCTGCCGCCCCTCGAAGACTAGATTCTTTTTTCTCATTTTGTTCGCTGTACACAAAGCATGACAAATGTTATCCAGACGTGACCTCACAGATCTGATACCAAATCTTAGATCGCCATATACCGGTAGGTGGAATACTCTTGCATGCGGCAGTAAACAACGCCCAAAGTCCTAGGTCGGAGTAGCCTAATTTCTGCACTAGCCCTTATCGACCGCAATTAAAGCTAATCTTTAAACATATGTAACGAGTAAGACCTATCACTGCCCTAAGCACTCGCGATTTCCGTTTCGTTTTTATCAGAAACAAGTAGACTCCGCGCTGAAATTGAATTAATAGAATTCCTGGATCGAAATTCGGGCCTCTCTAATCTCTTGGCACTTTAATAACCCGATTGCGGACGACATACACCGTGATGGTATGTTGGGTAAGCTGTAGTGTTGCCGCATGTTTATGCAGAACATCATTTCTGGGTTGTATCGCCATGAGTTGTTGAAAAATGTCAAAGTCCCAGTCATTGTCCCCCACCGCTACAGTAAGTGGCACAGCACCTCAACAGCTAAGGCTTGTGTTGGTATCGATGTAACTCTCTCTCCCCAGCTTGGGTGGTAGGAGATACAATATGGCTTTGAAGGACTGATTGTAACTCAGTACGTGCTTCTTGGCTTGATGGTCTCTCTACACAGACTAACAGCTTGAAGTCAGCCGGCTGCTGTTGGTGTTCGGTTTTGCCTGAGACATCAGCGCTATGTGGAGTTAGCCTTGCTCCACAGCCGTACTGACAGTGAGGTCCGTAGGCGTGAAGAAGGTTTGTTCAGTATATCGCAAAGTGTGGATGGGAAGACAGTACACGACATTCTTTAACAGCGACAAGTATTTTTTATATAAACTGGACAGTTTGATATGAACTGATAAATATTTGCTTAGAGACTATTGCAAGTCTATTTTGTAGTGTGAGTCCGGCATTTCTTTTGCAGTTTATATAATCAGCTTAACCCAGCACTGGAGGAAAGCTGGTAAAAAGTGGTATTTGTCAAATAAGTGGAGTGACAAAGACTATTAATCAATTCATGGCGTCGTTTTTACAATAATTTCTTTTGACAGTCGGTGATTATTTCATGTAAATCGCCTAGAGGACCGAAAAGAACTAAATAATTAAACATCGCGGTTTACTAAATGGAGACATGGGCAGCTTAGATCAGTTGCCGACTATCTAAACTTTTTCCATGTTCAAACTGGTAATATGAGATACTCATGGAATAATTACTTTCCTCGCCAATCGAAACAATCTGCATTTCACATATTTGATAAATGGCGCTATTCATACGTTTCCATTTAAAACAAGTCTGGATAGATCACTCACTAGTCTCATACATCACGTGACACATGTAATTTAGAAATTAAAAGGGAAAACTAAATCCATAGAACAATACATATTGTATCAATAAATTGTATCAAATACGCAATGACAGGTTGAATTCACAGAGTTAAGACGCTAGCAAAAGCACGATGAACTAAAGATAACACAGTCTGGGTGAAAAAGCCATAGGCCGATAGAATGAGCAAATCCTTCAACGTAAGGGACAGTTCCTCTGCGAGATCCCAGATTAATTAGTCCACGTGGTCTCTAGTAACAAACGATTGTTATAATGGGAGAACTGTCACTAGTGTGTCTCTCTCAAGCTGCAGTGAGATAGATGGACTATTGTTGTCTACTATGGCGTCAAATGTAGACTCATTGTTACGGTAAGTTGGTGGGGTGGGTTGACTTTCGCCGCACTCAGCAATATTCCAGCTATATGACGGTGATCTGTAAACAGTCGAGTCTGGACCAGACAGTCGAGTGATCAACATCATGAGCATCGACCTTAAGATAAGATAAGATGGAATGTGTCAATCAAGTCAGCAAGTCTGACCACCCATCCCGTCGCCTCTTACGACAAGCATGGGTTACTGAAGACCGATTGGATCTTCACGTGTGTTAAGGTAAGTAATGATTCAAGGGCATACTTGAAGATCAATTCAGCTAAATACTGGCTAATCTAATCCCATGACAAATTATTTTTTTCAGGCTTACTAATCTTTGTGTTATCTGGTCGAGCGGAGAATCACATATTTTTTAGAAATAATAGTCACAATCGTTATGTATGCCAGATCATAATAACAACATCAGCACTCGTGTCTAAACGGCCAATAAATATGCCGATCAACAGTGTGAGTGAAGTTCCATGGCTAAACGCGTGTATACAGCAGGCGAGATTTGTCACTTTTCTGACTGTTTGCTGAGACTCTCCGGGGTCGCTGTCTCCCGTTGTTTTTCAACAGCGATTGACTATTTTGAAAACAAGCATAAATACAGACGTGTCATCAACAGGAATGGCTGCCTAGAATGCTGAGTATTTAAGCAGAACTACTCACGTCCAGCATCAACAAAGAAGCGGCTGTGAAATGTTACAACGCATTGCTCGAGTTGGGATCATTGTGCGATCAATGACGACCACCCCTAAACATCAACAACAACGAGGTGAGCTCTCCCTGTGCTCATCAAGGTCAAAATACAGACGACCCGTCAATATTGACAAATCAACAGATAATGGCGGAAGATAAACGAATGTCAGATTAAATTGAACAAATTTGCCAGTATTTTACACGGCGCGGCTGTTGTTTTCTCTCTGCCTGTATGTCCGGCTTGTTACGTCAATGTTACGGGCGACCTGAGTTGTAAGGTGTAACGTACAGCAAACTCACTGGGGAGAATTTGGCGGCCATTTGTTCAGTGTCGTCTGCGCAACATGCTCTCACGTGCCACGTTCTTGCACGTCTTTGTCCATTTCGACGGCGTCAACACCGGTCACGTGCCCGTCCACGGCAATGCCACTAGGTCAATCTGGAGATTGTCCTAAAGGTCATTGCAGACGAGAACTCATGATTATAGACGTTTCCGGTTAGTTTCACCCGATCAGATTATATCATTACACATTACATTGAGCTGACCTGCCAGTTTTCTACACAAGACAATGAAGCACAAAGAGAAATTGACTATTAGTTTTGTGTTGTTATTGTGCTCCTGCTGCTTCTGCTGGGCTGCTGTTAAACGTCACACTCATTAATATACCAGCTAAGTGTCTGGGACTTGTACCTAATCAGCGCGTTAAGACAAAGTAGACACCATGGACATCGATCCATGCCTCAAGCATACGGCGACATACAATGAACTAGGTCACAAAGCCTGGCCACCTAATCCACCTTGTAGGCACTATTGCCGGTGACCCATGGTTAAACTCAAAAAATGGGAAACTAGGTCAACTGAATTACAACGTAAAATATTGTGATCATACAGTACAGTATGATTCCAACAATATCCTAAGAATCTCTATGTCTAATGTCAACTATCAAACAGTAATGCTACCAGATGTTCGTAGAAAGGTTAGCGGATCCTGTCTTTACTTTGCGCGTCACAAACACGCGCAAAGGCTAGCCAGTTGTTCACCTGAAACACGGGAGCATATCGTACAAGGGTAAACGGAGAATTGTCGTCACTGAAGCGTCAGATATGCTCAGTGAAACGTTTCGAAAGTTTTACTAAGCCCTTTAATGCTGTTTGTTTATTAAACACCATGCTGACGGCAATCTGAAACAGTCTGTAGTGACCGACATCATGAGCACAAATTCATGCATGAATCAGCCGAGTCACAGCGTCTAAGTACCAGACCCCGTCAACCAAGATTTACTTAAGATAACTTCCGGGATCTTCACGTTTTCTAGAATGTTGGAGTGCAGATCCAACAACCTCTCTCATGTGTCATATACGTCGATTCTACCTCAGGACTTGTTCAGTGTACACACGACAGGCGAGAGCTGATATAAAACTGTTCGACATACAGAGAAATGTCACTACTGGAAACTTGAAAGCCATTCCTCTTATCACGCAGCATTGTTAAAATCTGTCTGTACCTTTGAAACTCAACGAAGACGTACAATATGATATCGAGTTACATGTACACACAAATGTTACGAGCGCCCCAAGATTAGGTCGGGCAAAGTGATAGTCACCTGAACTACTGAAACTAATAAAACCACATCCCCGTATGATTTCTACCAATACTTGCCAAGATTACCGTCGGGACTGAGGTGAGCAGTGTGAATTGTGTCCTAGCCATGCTGGAAAGCATTATCGCTCCTTCTAGGTCACAACCCTTCATCGTTCTGAAAGGGCGGTAGTTTAGCCTAGTGGTTAAAGCGTTTGCTCGTCACCCTGAAGACTCGAGTTCGATTTACCACATAGGTACAATGTGTGAAGCCCATTTGTGGTGTCCCACGGGGTAGTTGGGCTCAACGTGTGAAGTCCTTTTCTGGTGTCCCACGGTGTGATATTGCTGGAATATTGCTAGAAGCGGCGTAAAGCCATATTCGCTCATTCATCATTCTGTAATTTGTAGACAGACCGATACCTTGTATAATGGCAGGTAATACCGAAGATAATACGGAAATATTTAAAACAAATATGTGCAGTGTTACTGCATTGTTCTATTTTAAGAAATGATAACAACCTTTGTAGTGACGTGTAATGATATTCGTAATGCTTTAAAATGCCAAATGGATAAATATGGTTTTACGCCGCTTTTAGTAATATTCCAGCAATATCACACCGTGGGACACCAGTAGAGGACTTCACACGTTGAGCCCAACTACCCCTTAAATTTCCTAGCAGGTGCGAACATTATCACTGTACCTAGCGGGTGAAAGCATCATCAATGTTTTAAATAAAATACGTCGATAGTGTAGTTGATAATGAAAAAGATTCACTACCAATATCGACAATAAACGTGAAACAGTTGGGTGTAGGCCATATATCATATTTACATCCTCACATTACACATTCACGATGCCATACCTGGTGATAGACCCTTTTACGCTTAAAGAAAAGGGTTCAAATTTTAAATGAATTTAGAAACGTTTCACGTTTGAATTCACTTTATTCCGAAATTATGAGAAGCAAGAAGCCCATAATATCTTCGCTCCACTTAAAGGTCTCTATGTCATCAGAAGAACCATAAACATGATAAGAATTTCAGTTTTATTTATTCGCGATAGAATATACGACCGCAACGTCTGATGCAATAGTAAATAAGCTAAGCGAAGTCCCACAATGTTCATTTATACTTTTAGCATGTTTGGTAACACGCTAACAAGAGATAAGACGTTGCAGTTTACAGCGATGGAGCTCGTGTCGTAAAGATTGTATTCATTGGTCGAAAAGGAAGATTACAGTTACGCAACTGGCTAGATTCAGATCATGGGAATATACTTCCGTCTCACCCTATGTTACATACAGGCTTTCAAGTAAGACCATAGCCCCCACCCGTGCCAGGTGCGAGCTCCACCCCCAGGCATAACAGTTGATAACGAGGGTAGCAATCATTAAAGACACACATGATTTTTTCGATCTGAGGACAAAAAGCAAATCTGCTAACTAAACAAAAGCGAGATTTCCCTTCTTTCGTGGAAACAGCTGCCTAAAGAGGCCTGTGTACAACACGCAAAGAGGCGGGTGCTTAGCCCCTTTAATGGTCTGTGTTACAGCAGCGAGCGTGCCGTGTTCGCCAGTAGCCTTATCCTGTGACGTGATGTATTGTTAGAAAACCGATACATTTACAGGGGAAATCAACGTATGTTTCCATCCAAATCCAGCTAAGGTAAAGCATTGTGGGATCCTTTCTCGCAGTTGATGTACACTGTACAGTGTTGCACGACGGCCGGCTTCCTATTGTTATGCTAAACAATGGGCCCGGTACTCAAGTTTCTTCAGCGCAGGTGATCGTGGCGGTCGAGACTAGTCTACGTGCTTTACATAGCCCGCCCCCAGTCCAACTACCAGCCGATTGTTAAGATTACAAAATGCACGTATTTTTAACAAACCAGTCACAGTGTTTCCCTCCCATTCAAACAAAAATATAGCTGTGTCCCTTGAGAAAGAAAGTATACAGTGTAGGTATCGTGTGACGGAAAACATTCGTCTCGGCGCTTACTTTAAATGGCGATTACTTTCATTTTGCACAAAAATGGTACTCGTCCAGATAAAACTCGTTTAACTCAATTTCATTCCTAAAGCAAGAATTCGTCATAAAATATTTATAGCGTTTTAAGTTCAAGGTAGCAGTTTAGTTTTCATAAGATCGTTGCCATACGTTCTTAGTAAAGAATACCAGGATAATTCTCTTACAAATGCTGATCGTGCAAAATATAACATGACATTTATATAAAATATACAAAAATTGTAAGAAAATATGTCTCAGTGTAACTATACTAGTGGGTACATTCTGAGACAGGTTTAAGGTATTGTACCTGCATTGATTAAATACCCTTACCTGTAAATAGTTAATCCAGGTATCCCAGGTGTGCACAGAAATGGTATTCCAGTATCCCCGTGTTTCGTCCTTAAAGTATCCACACTCGTTATTATCCTATTCCAACTCAGTTACCTCCCCCTGAAACAGACAAGGCAAATCCTCAAGCCGGCCAGTTAGAGAACGCTGAACGGCCATAAAACCATTTCCTACCACATTCACAGGTGGAGAAGGAATTACAGAGCCTGTGATCAGTCTAGTCCACCACAAGTGTTGCAAACAACCCACGGATCTGTAGGCCACGTGGTGCTATTGTTTACTAATTAAATATGTATATTCACACAGGCTCGCTCACGACGTGCAAGTGAGAGCCCATACAGCACAACACGGTCCCTCAGGCCGAAAGAACTTAGCAACGCTTGTACACAAGTTGAAAATGCAGTAAAAGTGTATGTCACAAATATTGAGCTATATCCCACGCTATAAATACAATCCCGGTCCAATAATGGTAAATGAAATGTTTATAAAGGTGTAACTCCAAATACGAGGCTTACAAGCCTGGAAGCGAGCAGCAAAAGAGCGTCGATAACGTTCAGCGGTATATAACATCAAATCTTAGAGTGCAATAACTGAGACAGCAGTAATCCTTGCAAGGAATCACATTTGCCTGGACTTGCGGAGAGACTCGCGTGATACTCTACAGATAGCTCACGCTCATCACTGACTGTAGAACTGCTCGCGAGCCTGGTAGCAACAGACGAGCGATTGACAACTACAACTGTCGACAAGAATTCTGCGTTCACTCAACGCTTGAAGCACTGTCAATATCGCCAATGATTATTTTATAGTTTCAAACTTGCCCTCGATACTGCTGTCACATTCTTTATACGGTTAAACGACATCTTGATAATCCTTCATGGTAAGATATGTATCGGTGAATGCAACTCAAACAGCATCGGTCATTTCAGTGGAGAATTCCGTGTGTTGATTTACGTTGTGTTTATTGTGGTGTTTGAGCGTTCTCGGGCAATTTTATGGTCTTACAATCAGTCACGTGCTCAAGAAGACACCTAGTGGATTCTGTTTTTTGTTTATGCTCAGAGAGTTAAAAACAGGCATTGTGTATGGGGCTATGGACAAGGCATTAACAACCCTGGGTTAGGCGACGTTGCTAAATTCTGATATGTACTGCAGACACAATTAAATCTCTTAAAGCCACACACATTTAAGAGATTGCTAACCTTCTCGTCACTCATTTGACTTGATACATCGTACATTAGCAATGCTCTCTCTCTTTCTTTCTCTCTCTCTTTCTCTCTCTCTTTCTCTCTCTCTTTCTTTCTCTCTCTCTCTCTCTCTCTCTCTCTCTCTCTCTCTCAACAACCACCACATTACGGTAAGGTCAGGTGCCTGTGTTTGTTTGTTATCGCCAGATTCAGCAATATATGGAGACGGTCTGTACATAATCATCTATGGACCAGACAATCTAGTGATCAACAGCAAGAGCATCGATCTACGCAACTGGGATACAGTGGTATGCGTCAACCATGTCAACTAGCCTGACCGCCGATCCTGTACGTCGCCTCTTACGACAGTCATGGTTGCTGAAGCCCATTTCTAAATCGGATCTTCGGATCTTCATGGGTTTCAGATGTACGCGACATTCAAGGACAATTAAATAGAGATCAAGCTGCAATCACCCCTAATGTAATGAACCCGTCTCCCCTGGCTCACTACCTGGGATGGCTTTAGCGAGACACGGTTCCTCGTGATCGAGACATGCGATGAACAGTCACTTAGGGTGAACATACTCGTAACTGAAACTGTCAGTATACGAACGTGATGTGTTCTATTACTTATAAATGGAATAATTCCCCGTAACAGTGTACAATTATTGATGGCTCACGAAAATACACATGTACTCATTCAAATTGGTTATAAATGACAACGATAGCGTTTATGGCCACCCGAGACAAAGCTGGATGGCTGTACGCGTCTTCCTGAATGCGCACTAACATGATGGTGTCCCGTAACACATACATTGTTTGTGATGAATTGTATCGGTGTAATGAATGCCTGCCCTTCAGGCCTAAATATGTACATTCACTCATAAGGGAAAGTTTTAATAACCACAGATTTGATTGATGTCGATGTCATGGTACCAACGTTGTTCCCTGTGATCCCAGGCCAGTGTTGTTCCAAGGCTAATTTATCTATAAGCACATGTGGTTGCTTGTACAATGTTATGACAGTGGAATGACGTCTTTTTTCAGATTCGTTTTTACAAAAAGCAGTGGCAAGGCTAGATCAAACCAAGCATATTCTAGCGAACCTGTTTCACTATTAAACAGCAAAGATGAAAATGTGCTTTAAAAATGTAAACTGCAATCATTTGTAAGAAATGGCTGACTGTGGTCTGATACGTTGCCTGGAAACGGGTTTGTATTCGTTGTGTCGGAAGCGTTCATAAGTGTCCAGCAGTTAGTATCTCTATGTATATTGCCTCATTTTAAATGTGAAACAAAAATTACCATCGAAGTAGAAATAATGATGCATCTTAATCAGTTATGACATATCTCAACGAATCTTATAGCTGGTGAATTTGATTATTTGATTTGATTGTTCATTGCGGTCCTTACCAGCTTGCGATATGTTAAGTTCAATTCACTCCAGTGTGTTTCATCCTTAAAATATTTTTATGTTAGTCTTCCCGCGATTATGACCCTCATGGATGTGGTGGGGTAGCCTAGTGGTTAAAGCAGTCCGAAGGCCCGGTGTTCGATTCCAACATAGGTCCAGGGTGTGAATCCGATTTCTTGGTTTCTCCGTGATATTGCCAACATGGCTTAAAACGAACTTGACTCGCTCGGCTACTTCGCACAACGTACTCTGTTGCGACAGTCTTCAAAACTGCTTCAAGTTCCTATAGAGAGTTACGTCACTTAGGCGTGCCAGAAACCTCCGGTCGAATAATATACTATTCGAATAGTAGTTAGGCCCCGAATTTGAATCCAGCGCACCCATCGTACAGTGGTCCTAATGTGCATATACGGAGTGAGTGAGTTTAGTTTTACGCCACATTCAGCAATATTCCAGCTTTATGGCGGCGGTCTGTAAATAATCGAATCTGGACCAGACAATCCAGTGATCAACAACATGAGCATCGATCTGCGCAATTGGGAACCGATGACATGTGCCAACCAAGTCAGCGAGCCTGACACCCGATCCCGTTAGTCGCCTCTTACGACAAGCAGCGCCACCTTTTATGGCAAGCATGGGTTGCCCTGCATATGAGGGATACAAGCCCGATATGCATTAGACATTATGTGCCAGTATGCCTGTCACAAATTTAAACACCATTCTGCGTTATGCGCCTTCTTGTTTGTCCCGCCTGTCAGTATCTGTATCAGGGGCTGGAGGAAAAGGAATGGTTTTAAGTTGGATTTCAGTTGTGGTTCTACAGCTAAGGATCGAACTTTCTAACACGTTACTCACGGTCTGAGCGTATTTTTCGATTCAGAAAGTTGTATTGGAATATACAGGAAAAATTACTTTGTCTCTTTTCTTCTTGCAAAAAAATATTCATCGCTGATTTCCTGATTAAAGGATGTAGACAGAGGACTCGTTGGACTCCTCTTAGCAGAGAATGTAGATTCAGAAGAAAATATTGACCCGTTCATTTGAGAGGAAAGCCCACTCAAACTATGTCGTGTTCGTTTTTAACAATATTGCAGAAATACCACGTGGTGGGGCTGAGGACTTCACACCAGCAATGGACTTATGACATTGTGCCCTGTAGGAAACGAACCCGGGTCGAGCAAACGCTTTAACCGCTAGGCTATCCTTGTGTGATCATCGTATTACGCGTTAACGTGGCTAAGGCGCTGACAAACAAAATGTCATTATCATGTTGAATCTGGATTCGAACCCATGATCAACGGACACCGGAAGCTACAGTTGCGAGTTCAGTTCAGTAGGCTATAGCGTGTTCATCCCACGAGATAAACCTTACTTAAAACAGAAAATGCCTCATTGGATCGTACTCAAGATAAGAGGACAATGTCACACAATATAAATGACCGTCACAAAAAATTAATAACACGTATTTTGAAAACACATTATCTTTGCCACGTGATAAGAGAACGTAAAGGACTGTATTGTATATCAGATCATTCAAAAACGAAAATATCCCCAAGGGCTTCAATTTCTGTGACGACATTTCCAGGCAACCATCACAGTGTTCAACACGCAAATGGTAACGTAGAAACATTGATTCGTGTTTCACCTTCAGGGTAAAAACCTGATACTTCTGTCAGCAACATCTGTTTGTAACCTCACATTGTGTGTGTGTGTGTGTGTGAGGAGGAAGAAGGCTGTTCATGCCGTCGTTCCTTACACCAACTGTTCTCGTATAATTAGACATGATTTGCATTCTAGCTCAACAACCCCAATACTTGACACACCTTCACAAGAACACGTACACACTGACTTAGATTTCGCACAAAACCTGTATTTGAACTACCTTGCTGACATCATGTGTCTAAGCAGCTCTGTTGTTGGTTTTGTCTAAAGAATAATTCTCCTTCAGCCTAGCCTTTAAGACTTTTTCAACATTGACGCTCCTTATATCTGGACGTGTATACCACAAAGCAGGGAAACGTTCACGGGCATATCCACAACGATCCATTGTTTCCTGTAGCAAACCTAAAACCGTCGCTGACAGCATCTTTGTGACTAGCCCGATCAAATTTCCTTATAGCACAGCCTCACACTTTCAGTTGCCTAAGGAAATATCACTATAATGTTTTTCATGAAAATTGTATAGCTTGGACTTTGCCAAATTAATAACCTTGAGGGCTTTCTGTCTTCTGCCACGAGTGTAAATGAATTGGAATTAAATTGCAGAAAGAAACATGCTCAGGCGTCTGTAGAAAAAAAACACACTCAAAGGTTCTTGCCTTCTTTACTTCCACGTCCTTTGACATTTCCCAATGGTCATATATAGGGTCTCTCTGCCGAAAATGCTACTTTGCAGTTTGGCGTCATCGAAACAACATCTAGCTTGACTGACAAGATCGTTAGGCTGAGGATATGTACTCCAGAGATAGAGTGTGGATTTAGTGTTTTTTACGACGTGGAGCCGATTGCCTGGGGGCAAGAATCAGTCTCTGTCTCTACCTGCACTGTCCAACATGCATAGAAAAAAGGCATGATGTGAGGAGGTGCTCTTTTATTCTTTTTTGTCATCACATCATTCGCATTTTTGTGACAATGACGTTAAACCGATTGAGGAAGCCCTCCATGCTTAGCGAAAATTTACACGAATGAACGCTGGTGTTTTGCCTCAGAGTCAGCGAAATAGACGTCTGGCCTTAGGCTGACCTTCCTGGTGCTAAGTTAATGATCTGCTAAGAGACGCTTCTTCACGTTACTTTTTTGTGCGTGTCCTTTTTCATTGTACTATTCGTATATAAGATTAACTTGGAACAGGTAATGTAGAGTTCCACCATGACGGTATGTACAATTTGTCGTTTAGAGCTCGGTTTTCAACCTGGCCAATACATTACGGTTGTTACAAGGTACTTAGAGAAATACATTCTTCTTTTAAAGAAATTTACCCATAAAACAAAGTCATTCTTGCCAGGGACCCCTGGGGCACGTTTCATAGTTTACAATATAGGATTCGCAGCCTTGGTGTAAGAGGATATGAACACACTATCATTAGGTTTTTGTAAATAATGTGTTAAACGTCATAATAAACACACACCGAATGTTGATTAACAAAAGCCGGCCATTTGCAGCGTCTGTTTTCACTGTCATATACACCTCCACATGAATCTGATTGCAATCGTCTCTATTCATTTTATGTACGCTAGGTCAGTCTGGTAACTCACATATAAAATGACACTCCACATTCAGTCCACTGGTATCCAAGTGTTGGCAGAGCGATCATTCAGAAATGCGATACTTCCCAACCATGTGATAATACCTTCTGAGGCATCTTCGATAGTCATAAAAGTCAGATAAAATCTTTATCAAATGATGAATTGTTCTCGAAAACATGAGCTTAAAATTTACCCCTCTCAACGCCACCTCCCTGGGTCACCTCCTTATTCCCCACACAACCATTGACCCTTCAGTGTTCCAATGTACAAAGCTAATTGACTCTAACAGATAGCAATACCTGTCTGGGGATCGATCCTTTCTTCCACCAGCCCAGTCAGAGGTCAGACAACAACCAATAACATAAACCTCATAAGCCCTATAATCCTCAATACCATTCATACGAGTTTATTTCAGCAGTGATGTTACAGTGAGCAAATGCTAGACAGATGTGAGCATGGTTTACAACGGGGCAAATCCATACAAAACGTGTGTAAGAATTTCAAACGCCAGGGGGATGGAAAACCATGAGGCAATTTTTCCAGCTTTCGGTGTGTGACCCGCTAATGGGCTTTAATTGTTCGATGCTGTTTGTTAAGTGCTCGTGTTTGTAGTTGAGTAATTTTATTACCATGCAAATCGACACTATGTGTTTGGAACGCGTGCATGCGATTTCTGATACGTTGGTTCAAATTGAGAATGTCATACAATATCGAAACCTAATCTGAAAATCACTTTTTCCTGTTATAGCTGAGGCTGTGAGAAGACATTATATGAACAGCTAGCACAAACGGGAAATAGTAATGAAAACTTCATATTAATGTATTTTATGAGAGTGAAAATAAAACCGCTTAAAACCAGCGAGTGTACACTTTATTTAAGTGTAATGATAATGGTCTGACACATAGCATGGAATATATGATGTTTTACCTTTCTTGCAACTAGGTGAGGTGAGGTGAGGTGAGGTGTGGTGAGGTGAGGTGAGGTGAGGTGGGGTGGGGTGGGGTGAGGTGAGGTGGGGTGAGGTGAGGTGAGGTGAGGTGAGGTGAGGTGAGGTTTAACGTCGTACTTGAGAATATTTCGCTCACATGACGTGTTTGCGTGTGTATGTGCGGCTGCCTGTACTAGCCTAGACCTAAGCTGGTTTTATAGTGCCAGCTCACTGAGATGCCATGCTGCAGTTAACCATGAATACCGTACTCAGACACTCCCAGCCGACCAGTACATATTTTCACCCCGACCTTCCACTCTATGGGCGGCATTTCTAACCACTACACCATGGAAGCGGTTTATGAAACTAAAATGACAATGTTGGTAGAACATTATGCATGAAAATATTATGTACAAGGTGTTCAATTATACCATTCAATAATTCATAAAGTTATCTTCTTGGGAGAGATAACCGTGTAGGATAGTGGTTAAAGCGTTTACTCGTCACTCCGAAGACCCAGGTTCGATTCCCCACATGGGTACAGTATGTTAAGTCCATTTCTGGTGTCAGAAAAAGCGGCGAAAAAATAAATGCACCCATTTACCCATATTCTCTTGCACGTCTTAATGCATCCTCGATATCTCCAGGGTATACGTTCCGATAAATCTCCACATACCCATCTACGGGTCGGCCCGATAATTTTATTACCTCCTTTTGCTGGCTCCGCATTCTCACAGCAGCCAATCAGCTAGGCCGCCATCATAACCGAGCTTGCCAGAGTCAACAAAGGTAACGGTCGCAACTGCGAAGGTTTGCTCGCAGTGTGACTCAGATTTGGTGGAAATCATACAGACAAATGTATACGTCCGAAACATTTTTAAAAATGTATGCAAAACCCCCTTCTACCTCTTGCAGATAACCTCTTCATGATTTGTTTTTCCCAAGTTTAATTGGTTAGTTAATTTATAAAGCGAAAGTGAGTTGTGATTGGTTCGCTCAACTTCCCAGCGTAGACACCTGATTGGATAAAAGGCCAGTCAATGGAGGTAATAAATTTATCGGACTGAGCCGTTGATGCGTCCAGGGTATAGTGGAGATTTACCGGAACGTATACCATGGAGATATCGAGGATGATCTTAATGAGACTGACGTGACAAAATACTTGTACTCCATACAGGCTAGATTCTAAGCATCCGCTAACTTTTCACTACTTGAAAACTCTTTTGTCCCAACAAACCTATAAATTAGCATGAAAAACATATTCTGACAAACGCGTATAGCATGTGATTTATGGGAATTCTCAAGTCAAAATAGCATCATCGTATCGAATTCACCTCTGATCAGGGTCTGTTTCAGGGATCAAAGGCCCCACAGTCGTCAATTATTTCGAATGATTAATCATATCACACTTTATATTTAGGGCACTTGAATTAGGTGGATATTAAGCGAATATCAATTCCCGCGTTCAGGGATCAAGGGATGGGTTGAAGAGAATGAACGTAAATTATTATACTTAGACCAATTTCCATCCCAAACTGCGGCGCCAACAAGTCATTGGCCAAACCGAGTCACCCAAGAAATCGAAAAAGGGCAAGATGGCAGCTTACATGATAAATGACGACAGCCGAACTCATCACCGCCCTCGTGTGTGTTGAAGCTTCGATGTATATATCACACCATGTGCCATGATATTTCTGTACTTTCAGACGAACAACAATGTTGCAAAGGGAAGGTCCTAAGTCTAATAGACACCAGTAATATTAACTGGAATTGGAAAGTATCGGTGATGAAATATGTTCCTCCTATATATATTGTCAACTTAACATGGTGTATTCGTGAAGACATTTATCAATACATTGGTGTCGTTTTTATCATCGTGAGCTGTAAGGATTGAACACACAGGGACACTCTATCGGTCTTTTTAAGTAACACATTGTCATGTGCAGTTATATCTTTCAATAGCATTGACTTACAAATGAAACACAGCTCTCTTTAGTAGACAACAGCACTAAAGTAGAATCTAGGTTTATTGTTTTTGTTTCCTCCCTGAATTTATTTACCTTTACACGAAGTGACTTTGGAAACGGGCGATGTTAGTTAACTTGTCTCAAGCCTAAGCACCTATTATTGTAAGGTTGAACCAATCTAATGTCTTTAAGACGTATGGTATAACCATACTGTCTAGATAGAGACGGTGTCTCAGTTTCATGAAATACAGTAATACATACACATAATGGTCACACAATATTTCAGTACAAAGTATAATGTCCATATATCTCTGTCCATATTGAATCCGGCTAGTCCATAAAGGACAAGTGGGTTTTGCTTTGAAGTCTCAATCCAGTTTAAATATTTTAATCATTCCGTTATGGTCATCTGTTCACACTGAATGTAAGCAAAGATACATATAGACATATACATAGAAGGATATTGGTATTTTTATGATTGAGATTTATTGGTGTGTCAATCAATAGATAGATCAATATTCTTAGTTTCAAAATGCACATATATCCCTAACTAGTTTTATCCAGTATATGACGTACTGAACTTAATCGAAGTATATAAGGAGTTTACACTTACAGACACCTTTCGATGGTATGGAGAGACGAGCAGGGAAGTTTAATGTACGTTGCCTTTACATTCAGCACCTTCTAAACATGTTAACGAAAGAACCAGACATCCATATATACAAGACGCCAATACCCAACAAAATTGTTTCTATATGTGTAAACTGGTCAATTTTAGGCACAATGCCCCTACTGATTTATTAACTCTCAACCAGAAGTGACACATTACAAACTTTACTGGAATCTACAAAAAGAAATCGAAACCCCATGGGAATCAAGAAAACAAAAAATGTACTGTTGTCATCTTCAACACAACCAGCTCCAACGACGTTACCAACGCCTACGGCATGCCAGTTCTTCAGGCTGAGCGGCCAAAGTCACACAGTTAACGTGATAGACGATTTTTGTAAATGACAAATATCTATCAACGGTCACAGCAGTCGTAATCGGATCCATTGAAACACACTTTCGCTTCTGCGTGATTCTTAAAAATCAACTCGGCGTGTCTAAAAAAACACACACACATAACAAAGTAAGAACATGTCAGATGAAATGTATGGCTGCTAACATTATGCACGTGAACCGCCATGTTGATTTTGTTTAACAATCGGGGATGCTCCCATCTGGCAGGGAATTATCTCTCGTTTTTGTACTAGGAAAATACATTTAGTTTCCTGTTGTTTTCTACAAGGCAGTGATAAACGTGATGTTATACCACATGTTTTTGCGTCCTGTGATTTTGTAGATATAGAAGTTGATTTACTGTGACAGTTATTTGTGGGTCTTTCTGCACACATCGAGTCGTTCATGTCGCATACATCAGCAGGGGAAGGTGACTATCCTATGATAGTATGGCTTGCATCTCGTATAACTAAGAAAACAGTATAAAAACTTGAGTTGCTTGTTTTGTTTTTCTGCTTCGGGGCATGGATGTGGAACCCATGGGGGCCCGAGGTTTGAGATCAAACAGATGATTACATTAAAAACAATACTTTTATCTGTCGATGAAAGTTTTTGACTTCATGAAGAACAAAATGAAAGTCATGAATCAATGGAGAACGAATAACATTATTTCAGAAAAAGAACAATTCCATCTGACATCATTAAAGTTTGGTTTCATGGAAATTCGGGGTTTTTTTTCCAGGTACATCTTATCGAAAATGAAAACCTATAATTAGTTAATCAAAATTTCCAATTTACGATTGTTTTTTATCAGCTGCATCACTGATTATCAGGTGTCTTACATATCCAGTGCGTTATTGATACTGATTGATTCGGAGCCCGAGTTGCAGGGCACAACGCTGTCCACTGAGCCCTGGCGTTTAGCTAAAGTACCCTCAACAACAGTGCATGCACATAAGACCTATACCCAGTTGGAGACAAGTGCAAAGGAAGTGGTGATGTCACTTCCGAAACAAAGTGATTGTCAGTGGATGGGTAACAGAGTATGTGTAACCGAAAATTAATCAACCCACACTTACCATTCTCTTTTTCACCGTCACTTAAGAGTTTAGTAATCTTATTACTTACTATCAAAGACGTCATCCGACTGCTTTAGATCATTGTAAAAAGAACTGCAAAAATATAAAACTGTCATGTAAGACACATTGAAATTGTAAACCTTAAAAATCTCTCTGAAATGATTGCTCGACAATACCATTCATTAAGCATCGTATCTTTAACGTTGAGGTAATCAGGCCATCACGAAAGCTCCAGATTGATGAAAGGGGGTTTCTCTTGGAGAGGTTCTCAAGAAAATTATGTAGGGGAGAATTCCTCAGAAATACCATCCACTCCTTAAACTTATATGCACTCCAGGTTTTATTCTTATCAGTGCGCCAGCTGTGCATTGATCGAAATGGATGTTACCTTTATCTTCAAGGGATGCAATTTAACTTTCTTCATGTTTTCCCGAAAATTGAAATATTTAAATTGTTTTTAATTACGTTGGGATGGCGAAAATACAAGCAGTGCGTGTAATCACTTACTACATGGCCATGTTGAAAACCAAAATCCATCTAGAAGATGTCGCATCACAGGAGCCGTCGTGGGCTGTGTTGTGATGTTTTAAGGTCAGCCATTCATAATGATGTTAACATACTGATCGAGATGCATCAGCGCCATTTATATATAGAAGAACTGTATATATACACAATCCCTGAAGCGTAAACACATGTCTAGCCAAAGGGATTCACCTGGCATAATTTCTTTGATAACACATTGCTTCCACACCATAACCATTGCCAGAACCTACGGAGATAAATTTGATTTACCATTATAGAGTGAGTGAGTGAGTTTAGTTTTACACCGTTTTCAGTAACGTTCAGCAATATCACAGAGGGGAATTCAAGAAATTGGCTTTACATATTGTACCAATGTTGAGTGTTCTCCCGATTCCGCGACAACCTCAAATTATAGAGAAGCGAAACCGTGAAAAAAATATTCAATGTGTAGAAATTCCGTTAGTTGGGACCGATTGCGCGAGACTCTGTTATCGTTGAACTATAAAGTTAGGCTGAGTGAGTGAGTTTAGTTATACGCCACACTCACCAATATTCCAGCTATATGGCCAGCCTACGGCTTATCTGGGTCGACCCGTGAGGGTTCAGGGTAGAATAGGCCTTCAGCAACCTATGCTTGCCATAAATGGCGACTATGCCTGTCGTAAGACGCGACTGACGGGATCGGGTGGTCAGGGTCGCTAACTTGGTTTACACGTCATCGGTTCCCAATTGCGTAGATCGATGCCCGTGCTCTTGATCACTGGATTATCTGGTCCAGACTTGATTACTTTCAGACCGCCGCCATATAACTGGAATATTGCTGAGTGCGGCGTAAAACTAAACACTCACTTATTTGAGTCACAGATGGAAATATTTGACTGTTCTGGTTCTGGGATTTAAAATATCACTGTTGTTTTGACCAGTAGTAGACAGCTACATTGCTCAAAGAGTAATGAGCCGAGCTAGTGGTTGATATCATGACAGACAATGGCACACGAAAACTGTCACTGGTCCTAGCCATCCGGTTCATTTAGTCACCTCTTCCGACAAAACAGGCTCATTTGGTGTATGACAAGTGAATACCACGTGTTCCTGTATTTTCAGGTGAACATTTGACATTTGACAAACAGGTGTTTGTGACGGGCTTTACCAGTATGGCAGAATACGCACTCTTTTCTCGTGTTATCAATATTTGGCAGTGAATCACACATTATGATGATATTGCTAAAATCTTATATGAACTCTGTTACAGACAAATGATTTTTTATCAACGGGTTTTTGATACCTCTGTTCACACTGTACCGTGAACACCTGATCTAATGCCTGTCGAAATTAGTTTCATTGTGAGCGAGTTTAGTCTTACGCCGCTTTTACCAATATAACAACAATATCGAGACGACGGTATTGGTATTGAGTTATTTCGTGTGTCGAGCTACCTAACGCCGTGGTCCATAGAACCGTGTATACTTACATAACCATGTCAGGATCGGTTACCTGAAAGGAAGATGTTATGTCGGTTCGACGTGTAATAGACATACCATGTGTTTCATTATTCTATTTTTACCATTTCATGTAAAATTACTATAAATATTGTTTATCATCTGGGTAGAAGTATTTTATCGCCCCCTTGGAGGTAAGCAATTGTTATGTAAGCATACCAGGTACCATAAATTTTCAACCCGCAATCTAAAAAGAAGTTTAGTATTCCCTTGAGAATTCCGCGTGTCGAAATGTTCAAATCAAAGTGCCTTGTGCTGAAAAAAATGAATGCTTCATAATAAAACCATTCATATAAAAAATACAATCTGGGTGCACTGTACTGCACGTGGATATCATAAACGGTCCCGGTTTGGGGGACTTTAGTAGGACGAAGTATCACCAACACGTTTAGGAGCGGCCATGAGGTTCGTGAAGGCTTTATGGCTGTGTCTTTGTACTGGGCTAGTTTATGATTTGTCGAGGTTTTGTTGCATGGGCATAAAACAGACTGGAAGCGATAAACATGCATCCCAAAAACATAAAGGTTTTATGCGTATAAGGCAGGGATACATATAGAAACTAGATCGGATTATCCTGGTGGTATGTCTTACAATAACAACGTTGCACTACATTGTTCCATATGCCATTAGCTCGCGTTTATAACCCGTGCCTTGATATTGAATAAACGAATCTGTTTAATGTGAATATACCATTAATAAAGTAGGGGATGTAAGATTTACAAGACAGATAAAATGCATATGATGATGCCAAGGAGGAAATTAAGGGAAATGTGGCAAGTTATTTCTTTGGAAATGTTTCATCTGTAGGGATATATATTACTTTTTCTCATATGCATTGGCATAGGCTAGTGGTATGCTCGCAAAATGGCATATCCTCTATATTTTGTAATGGTATGTAACATCAGAATCAGAAATGAATAAGTGAGTGCGGTTTCAGCAATGTTTCAGCGGTGCGCACCAGAAACGTATTCAAGCGCTGAAACTACTGCTTCAGTAGGTGAATGAGTTCGCGTTCAACCTCTCATCTGCATTATATCTTAACGACAATCACACAAAAAAGACTGGGGAATATATGGGTGGCACACTCTGTATCATAAAGTGAATCTACGCTTGGACCGAAAAACTATACGTGTCCATGAGAAAACAACAAAAGTGATGAGTTAACAAAGGTGGACACCTAACAGGCGAAGACGTTAGTCAACTGATACAATGCCACACCAATGGACGACACACTGTAGCTGGGTGTAAACCAGGGGTAAATAGCACTGAGACGTAACAAGCAATGGTAGGTGTAATTAATCACTGACTGGCAATGTTCAAAATGAGGGGAATGGGGGTAATTAACCTCTGGCACAGTAGCTTAAATCAATAAATGCCTAGCTCTAGCAGATAAATTCCCTGGTCACAGTTTAGCACTGGTTGGAACCTTCTGATGTTTGGGCCTCTTGTAGCTGCTTCCTCTTGCGGGTGTAGAGATGGTTAATCACATACTTATACGTCAAAACCAGAGAATAACCAGTCTTGATTATCTGTTGAAACACATTACAAAGCAATGAAAGGTTTTGAAAGGATTATTGAAAGGTGTTCATATGTTCGCGAAACGACAAGCATGCAGCAAGCATGTTTCCAGCTTCTGCTTGCAACCTATGCCTGAAACGTTACTAGTCCAAAAGATAATTCACTAGCCAGTTGGGTCAGTGACTGGAGATTTCCTGGCCCAACTTCATTTTTACTAGCCACAGGTTAGCGGACCAGTGGCTATTTTGCACACTGCAAGCATGTCCTGCTCTACCGATCGCAAGGTTAGCAATCCTTGTTGTTAACGTCGCACAGAACGATGGCATTAGACACATCACTACTATCTCCGAAATATATATATCTATACCAAAATATTTTAGATACCTGATGATTCTGGTGATATTTACGAGTGTCGCAATAATAACATCAGTTTGACTCCCTTACTTGTAACAGAATTGGAATCCGTCTAATAACTTGAAGTAAAACTGTTAAACAATTTCAACAGCAATAATACATAAAGACAAACTATCAAATTGCAGTGAACATTATCGCTGAGCGAGAATAATGTAGCTAAATGTCAAACATCATATAATAGATAATATGTCTTCCAAGATGTAACCATGGAAATATGTCAGACACCCATGACGCATTTCAAGATGAAATATTCCAGTACCTAACAAAACAAACATTCTAGTACTATTAAAATACATATTCTAAACCTACAAAACATCAAAGTGCATCCATACACATGTAACAACGGAATATGCAAAGCTGAAAACTTCTATATGACGTAAGAATGCATACCTTAACAACAGATGTATCAGGTACACGATAAAAATATCACAAGCTCAATCTAAGATATGAATAATTATCAACAGAGGAATTTCCTCGCAAGTAGTGTTTTAAATCATAAGGTTGATAAGATCGGGAGGTAACAGGCCTTTTGAGTTTAGATAAGTACCAGCCAGTGGGATCCACAAGAGGGCACACAGAGAGTCCATGATCCCGTTGATAAACATATGCCCAGGCATTTGTTGGGAAGCTTTACAGATAATTGGATAATGAACTCCTTGTGAGACTCTCTGCTAAACTAAAAAGCCTTCAAACAGCACTAAGACCTTCTGGTCAACCATTAAAAAGCTACCGCAGCGCACAGCTAAATGGTATACAATAAACAGCAATCCTGGTTCCAAGACACACTGGTAATGTAGTCATTCCTTGCGTTTTGTTCTGAATGTTTTGTTTGTTTTTTGTTTTGTTTAGGTTTTGTTGCTGTTTTAGAGCTGGTGTAAGGGATGCTCATACTGTTCTGATGCTAGATTCCGAACTAAATCAATCCTTTAAATATCAGGAATATCAGCATTCATTCAGTACTAAGACCCACTCTGAAACCGGTTAAACATACGTCACATTGCTCAGTTTGAAGGATTGATACACACCGGATCCGGGTTCAAAGATGATGCTGGAAATACAATCACGTGTTTGTATGTTTTAGCATTTCTTACGTCCTTTGTAAGCGATTATGCTGATCCTCGGCCTAGAAATATATCAATCATTCAAAATTTGGTACATCCCTGAAGACAGCTGGTTGTGTACCACAGACGATAAGTTGTTACCGTGCCAAACATCCTGTCTTTTTGCTTGTTCGGTGTCTACGCATACCCGAGTCACCCCATAAACCGCCCCTATCAAATTCCTATCGCTCAGACTACGAAGACGGCTTCACGTGTAATGTCCTAGTATCCTGGATCTGGGGCTGAAAGCAGCGGGCTTCACATCAGGATCTTGCATCGAGGTTGGTAGAAAGGTGCCAGGCATTAGGGAGAGTTCAGTTTCTGATGAGCATTATAGATGATCTTACCATCCATGCAAGGGCTCATTATTTGCAACTGTCTATCTTTTTTATGATACGTCTCTCACCTGTTTGCATTGAGCCGTGAAACGGATGCTCCCTTGTCCAGAAGTTAAAAGTAAACACAACAGTTGCCTCGAGCCATTATAAAGGTGTAACAGTCTCCGTGTGTGTGTCAAGTCAATCATTTCCTTACCTTTCCTTTTGATTTGCTGAGAAAACATCCTCGTCAGGTGATGTTCATTTCCAAAATCTCTCAAGCTCCTCTGATACGATGTTGATTGTAAATCTCGCGTGAGTTTATAAGGCCTCAGAGATGTATTTCCAGATGTGCACCGTTTGAGGTGTGGGATCGTTCAGCCCAGGGATTTAGAGGAGGATATTTATGATGCAACTAAATTGAGGTTGAAACACATTAGAAATGATAATCGTTACGCGTATGGCTCCCCCGCAGACAACAAATCTCATTGGTGGCTGTAGTGGATAGGAGAGTTTGAAATTCCTCGACCTGGTGGTGTGGTCTAGATTACCAGTTGTCTCATGTTTGTAGACATCGCGATGGCTGAGTGGGTTAGACGGCTGACCTTGCCTTGTGTGCTGGCAATTAGGTGCTTGGTTCTGAGGATGTGGGATTGATGGGACTCGACCCAGGATAATACTAGAATCTGAACTATATTGAGAAAGTGTAATCCCAAATGTGTGGTACAATGTACCCTCTGAAGTAATGAATATCTTTACCATCTTTTACCATTTCCAACCCGTAAAATATTTTAACCGTATTTCGTTAAACATGCGTAATTATGTGCCTTTTTAAGCCGGGTTTACGTTAACAACATCGCTTAGCGTTGTTGTGTTACGGTCAGATTCACCTTTTAGCTTTGACACAGAAAAGCCATTAATTTCGTTTACACCTTTGCTGAGTCTCAAGTTTTTTATGTAAAACAAAAAATCAGAGCCATGCTAACTAGGTTCATGGGTCATTAAGTTTCTATTTTCAACGGTAAACACAGAAACATAATTGATGTCGTTATTGACCAATCAGCATCGGTATTGACTTTCAAAAGACTCGAGGTTTCTCTGTCATTTCCCTGAAAGGTTAGATATTTTGTATGTTACAACGTTCAGATATGTTCAGAAAACTTATTGCCATGGTGATAGTAGCTGTTCTTGCAATTCTAATAATTATGAACAGTGACAGAAAGAGGGAAATGATGTGCAGTTTACCATCTAAATCACGCAATTAAATACCTGTAGCCTGTTCAGAGAAGATCATGGATTTGAAAGTAGGCCAAAGTTAGTGGTAACGAAACTATGAATTGTCCTTAAAGGATTTACGTGGTAGTACCAGGTATAATATATAACGGATAGAAGTTGTGAGGTGAAAATAGATCTAACGTCGCGTCCCCAGATTGTATACCGAGCGATTGTGTGCGTGCGTGTGTAGGGTGGGGGGTTGGGGTGGGTGGGGTGGGGGGTGAGTGTGTGACTGCTTTACATGTTCCATGCTCCACAACACCACTCCAGAGTATACTCACTCCGAGGCATCTCGTCCTCGGTTTGTGCCCTAAAACGCCAGGCAAGGTAAAATCAAGTATCACTTTTTCATGTTTATTGATATGATGTCTGTCAGTCTGTCAATGAAACTCATGACGGTGACTGTACTACTCGTAAAGAAGTTAAAGGACATCAGATTGTCTATCAGTGCATGTGTACGAAGACACTTGTTTTGTTTAAATTCGTTACATGAGAATTTTGTTGAAAGTAAACGATTTGAAGGAGGATAACACCGCCCGGATTAGCCAAATTTAACTTGCAATATGTTGTTTCGTTAAATACTAATTCCTCATGCGTTCAAAATCATTGCACGTTTGAGCATGTCGGATTCAAGTCAAACTAATCCATGCTACATAATTGACTTGACCCGTGGGTCTACGTCCACAGACATTATAATTACGTTTAACGCCGCTTGTGACCATAATCTCCATTAACATCATGGCGAGAACATGAGAAAAAACACATCAAACAAATACATCAATAAAAAACAAACAAAAACATCAATGACGGCTAAATACGAATCACAAAGGCGTTAATCCTAAACAATTTAAACTTCACGTCAATAAACGTCACTTGTAATCGCCATGACGTTGTTTACGACCTTCAGTATACGAGCTGACGAACTGGCCACAAACACAACACCACTAGGACACGAATAGTCGTTTAATCAACTTTTCGATTAAGAACAAAATGCAATTTTCGGCGGATGTATGGTATAATCGTTGTCACGGTCCCTCGATCCTGCAAATCTTTGTTCGGCCCCGAGGGAGCCGTAATTCTCGCGATCCATTCAGAGGTCCTCCAGGAACAGTATTTATCCATCCAAGACATATTGATCTAAATGATGAATAACAATTTTTCGAAGATTCCCCTGAGTATATAGTGTGTTGAAGAGCCCTACTGACCAGGGGGAATTCCAGGTGGCATTCCACTAGAGTTGAGAAGGTGGTTAATGGGGCTAAGTAAACATACAGTCAATAACTGATATGTTGTTTGTGTGGAAGTGTGTCATTTGTGTCTGCAGTGCAGATGTTTCCAGGTGAACAAATAGCCTTAGCAGGAACTACACAATTTGACATAGTGAAATAATATGAAAAATACTATTACGTAAGGACATAGATTGAATATGTCAGATTATGTTTAATAATACCGCGTTTGTACTTCTATCACTGTTGCTGCTGTTTCAGTCTACTTATGACAGTATTGCAACAGTTACTGCTTCTACTGATGTTGGGGACCAGTGATGGTCCCAGGGTAGAATAGGCCATGCTTGCCATAAAAGGCGACTATGCTTGTCGTAAGAGGCGACTAACGGGAACGGGTGGTCAGGCTCGCGGACTTGGTTGGCACATGCCATCGATTCCCAATTGCAAAGATCGATGCTCATGTTCTTGATCACTGGATTGTCTGGTTCAGACTCGATTATTTACCGACCATGGACATATAGCTGGAATATTGCTGAGTGCGGCGTAAAACTGATGTTGAGGCGGTGGGGTAGCCAAATGGTTACAGCGTCCGTCCGTAGCGCTGAAGACTCGGGTTCGATTCCCCACATGTGTGCAACGTGTGGAGTCAACTTCTGGTGTCCATCGTCTTAGTATTGCTGGAATATTGCTAAAAGCGGCTTAACACCATACTTGCTCACTACTAAATTCGTTCTCTCTGTGGCTGTCGCTACTACTACATATATTACTAGTGTCGGCAAAAGTATCACTAAAGCTGCGATTACTCGTAGATGAAAAAGCAATTTCACTGCTGCTGCTATTAGAAACATTACTGTCATCAGTAAACTACAACACAAAAGTGCTGCAGCCATTATTAAACATCCTTTAGCTATGAGCTAAATCACTCCTACTTCTAACATTTAATCTATCACAGGACAAGTGTTGCTGTTATCTGCCTAAAACAACCTATACAACTCTACTGCTGGTTCTGCTTCTAGTGCAAGTACTATTATAATTGTCACTACCGCCACAGATGTTACTACCAGGGGTGCTGGGGTACCCCAGTGTTTAAAGCGTTCGCTCGTCACGCCGAAGGTCCGGGTTCGATTCCCCACATGGATAAAACGTGTGAATCCCATTTTCTGTGTCCCCTGCCGTGATGTTGCTGGAATATTACTAACAGTGGAGTAACTACTAACTGTTACAACTATTACTACAAATGTCATCATATCCCAATCGCGTAGGTCAGTGCTCATGTTCTTGATGACAAATACCACTATGCTGATACTCTTAACACTACTCATCATGATTATCCATACTTTCAAAATGTCACTGCACTGATCTCTTCTTACATATAGATATCAAGGATATATTAACTCTCATTCTGATCACTCAACTCGCTCGAGTTCGACCTGTGCAGAGTAACATTAATACTGGCTCCGCATAGGTCACATACAATACCAGCAGAAAAATGTTTTTGAAAAAAGAACGTAATGGAAGTTTAAGATAGAAGAAATAGCAAACATTGAATCAGATTCCCGTCGAAATGCTAATAAACTGTAAATGTATGCCCCTCCTTATGACGTTAACAACGTTCATGACGAATTACCCCCGAAATAGAAATTATTCCAATCAGCGAAAACGCATTAGTAAAATAGAATCGGAATTTACTTAAGACAAATCACCATCAATCACGAAAAGTCGGACCCGGAACGAAACAATACCAAATGCAAATAATTCACATTAACCTAGTATAATCAATTCATCAAATGTCCATCAGGCTTCCAGTCCATGGTCAACACCCAGGGTTCGCAAGTGGTCAGTAATAACATAAATGCACAGATTTTCTAATTGTTTGTCCACTGTCTTGAGATGACCACTGCTGATGCCCAATGACAAACAGGGCAGTGACAGTGATTGCTAGTTAAACGCACTGTCAGACCATGCATTACTGAACATAATGATTTCATCAGGGTTCGCATGAGAGAGGTAATTGAAGGACTTAACCATTGTAATTAGCTGTGCAATATGGTTATCGGAATTTTCACGCTAGTCAGTGTTAGAAGCATTGCTGAAATATTTATGGCTGACAGACTCTGGGAGCGGGATTGGAGCATGTTAAGGGCAGGTTTGCTGCATTGCCTCACATATCTGTCAGTGTCGATATTTGGTTGGGGATGTACGTGTTTTAATAGAGTACTTAGCCAGACATTCTCTCGGGCACGATCACCTCGACATTCCAGCTGTCGCGATGCAAAGGTATTGTAAACCTCTGGAGTAATCCTATTTCTTACATTTGTGTTTAATTACCCAGGAACTCCCACAATTACATTAACCAAATGCTGGGATGTTCCCCAAAATAAGCTTTTATGGCTATACATAGACCAACACTTAGTCCACCAAAGAGCTCTTTTACAGTAACACAAGGATAAATCTTAACAGAGCGCTGGGTCATTAAAGAACCATTCAGAGTCTTAAGTTCAAAGGTGGGAAGTGGGTGGAATATATGCTGCTACAGTTTAGACGAATTTATTGTAGGTAGGACCTGGTGGTTGTCACATAGACTGACTTGGCACGCATTTAGTTAGTTCCTGAAGCATATTACCTACCCTCACACCCAGTCCGTAATGTATCACTACAGCATTGAATAAAGCATCGGTTTAGAGTCTTTTCACGGGGGCTCATTTATACTGTGAAAGGTGACTGCTGTTTTCTGAGTGAATTGGTGGGAGGTGTTGGGTGGAGGGAGGGGTGGGGATACGGAGGTGGTGTTCGAGTGGTATGTGTTCACCTTTAGTGCTGTTGTCAGCACCATGCTCTTTATCCCATGTAATGCAAGTTTTGTTGACAAGAAATTTTGTTTACGGATTGACTGTGCATGTTCACCAAAATTCTTTATTTAAATACATTCTAATTCAGTAAAACTAAAAAGCCAAGACGGTTTATATTAGGGAAGAACAGGTACGAATCATGAGGGTATCACATAAAGTAAAACTAGTGCTTGATAATACACTGAAGTATATACAGATACCTACAACAACACCATCATCCTTTTTGATGGGCACTAATAGGCAATTGTATTTCCAGAACTCAGAACTTGTTTGAAAACTTTCCAGACAAACAGCTGAATGTCCATTGTAAATTTATCATAAGAGCATTACAAAGAAAATTGAATATTTTCATTCTGTCACCCAACAGCCAAATTTCTGCAGAAGGGGATTTCCGGCTTAGCTCTTTGGCACCAAACACTGGCCTTGTGTGCCTTAATCCTCGAATAATAGCCAAGAAAAATAGAAGGAGGAGAAGGGGCAATTTTAGCGCCATGAGGGGCATTACAAGGGGATCACCAGCACGAGGTGCTCCTAAAGGATCTCCTCAAACACCAGATGGTGAGACGTGACCAGCTAGTTGATTCAAGGGGAGTGAACTGCACGACCACTAGAAGGCGTAGTTGGCAGGTGTTAACGGTCAATTCGAAAGCGATTGTTACAGGTGGACAATGGCTGACCCTTCGTCGAAGGGTTTAAGTCAGGAGTGATTAATGACCACAACTTGATTATCCGGTGACCTCTGACCAAGGGAACGTGTTGTTAGAGCGACGTTGTCACTACGCCGTTTATGATGTAAAATATTACTATTATTCCACGGGAATTAATTCGGGAGGGGCAAACGAGGATCATGATGTGAATATACTATGGTGATTTAATGCATGATGTGAAAATCAAATTATGGAAACATTTACATTGGTGCTTAAAGACAATGAAATTATAGTTAACATAATCAGTTTCCCTGGTTCCATTGCTCTCATTATATTAGAGTTCATGCCAGACATTTAGATGAATACTGAATATTTTATCTCTGTTCACCTCATTATATTCTTTGACTGCATACAACGAAGAAAGCGTTTTCATATGACGAAGGAGATTGGATGTTTAAAGGCATCCCGATGATAAGTATCATCATAGGTTCTAAGACTTTAACGATTTTTGTGGTAGACATCTAATTGATATTTCCGACTGTGCAACAGCAACGCTTACGGGTTTCTGGCTTAAACACCCTTCCTACCTCTGATATCCGGGTTAAAATAGATCTTCAGCAGGGCCACGCTTGTCGTAAGAGGCGACTAACGGGATCGGGTGGTCGTGCTTGCTGCCTTGGTTGACATATCTCATAACATCCCAATTGCGTACATCGATGCGCATGGTGTTGGTCAAGACCAGACGTTGTCTGGTTAGGCTCGATTATTACAGACGCCATATTGCTGGAATATTGCTGAGCGCGGCGTTAAACAACCAACCAACCAGCAAAAATGGCGTCAGTCCTCAAGATAAAGGCTCAAGATACAGTTGGGTCTGTACACTGAATCTTCTCTAAGCACGTATTTCTTTTGAACATTTTTGTCCGAACAACCGAAGAAAATGGGTACTAAAAGATTTTATGCCGATAGTTTGTATTATTTCATTCTGCATTCGAATATATCCCAGGCACAACGACAACGACATGGCCAGATAACCCAGTGATTGACATCATTTGTATTAACACACTTCAGACGAGTCCTCTCTAATTAAAGCGTGAAAAGCTGCTATGATATCCTGATACATGTTCAATCAAAAACTTATGACAATGTAAAAAGTAGGATAAAGATGGTAGACATGTCCCTGTAAAGAACATTTCCTTCAAATAAAGTGAGTATGAAAGTTGTAGTAAAAATAGTAATCTGCGAGGATCAGCCAAAAGTAGTAGGCCTGTTTTCACAAACTTCACAATCATCCATTGCTCCCTTCAGCTTCTCGGTTCCGCAAAGGCGATGAAATTGTCTGGACCTTTCAGTTGTCATGTTCCCCAAGTCTAATCGGAAACATAACCTTACACGTATCTTGGCCACATGTATCTAAGTCACATGTGTCTAGGTCACATGTATCTTGGTCACATGTGTCTTGGCCACATGTATCTAAGTCACATGTGTCTAGGTCACATGTATCTTGGTCACATGTATCATGGCCACATGTATCTAAGTCACATGTGTCTAGGTCACATGTATCTCGGCCTGCAAGAGCTTTATCCACATTGAACTGACCACACCGGTCAAGGCCCTAACCCACATTTGACTTTAGTTCAATACTAATGTGATAGTCAGTATATGACTGGAATACTGTAGTTTCGTAGCGACAGTTAATTCACTCTGTTGTACTCGTTACAATAAGCTGATGAAGAATGTTTTTCCTGTAGCACAACTCTCCAAAACTTATAAGTCAGAGAAATCATGAAATCAATTACAATGTTGCCGCGGTTTCAGTTTCACTTTGAACATTATGTCAATCACATCATAACGTGTCAGCCTTATCTGGGAGAAAATCCCTAAGTGATGCAGACTTTAAAACATTAATTATAAGTACAAGAAGCCTGAAGCAAGGAATGGTGTTCATGGACCAAGAAACACAATCAGGTTCAACCAGGATTCGAAACCACTACTTCAGGTTATTACCAAAGGGATATAACCGTGTACAACGAATTGCTGCGCCTGTGACACCTGGACCGACCCTGCCTACCTTACAAGCATGAACATTAGTCAATATCTCTTACGTGTCTTAGATAGCTATATCGGAACACCATCCTGTAGCACGAAGGATACATTTCCTTCCAAACCAGGTGTTTTATATTTAAAGGGAGCTCACTCGTCACCCCAGTGTTCCTTACTACCCAGCCTCCCCTTAACAGCCCGAACCAATCAGCGAAATGAGGCCAATTTAGAATTTTACGAGAACCAGAGTAACATTCTTACAACTTCAAAGTAAGATGGCCATGTACCTAAAGTATCCAAGCCTCCTGATTCTCAAGTGTTGACAACTGGGGAGCTTTTGCAAAATATTCCCAAACGTGTTGCCCCTAGAGTGGAAGGTTTTGTACTGGATGTTTTGTATTGGGTATACCGCTGCAGAATATAAAACAGATGTTTAGTCCTTGGCGCCAAGCATCCAACGTGTTGTATGTTTCTTTCCATATTCATTGTTCATTTTGTAAATCGTGTACTTTTTATACATTAATGGCAAATAGTTCCTGAACCTTGACGACAGTCAACAAGCCATATTTGCATTTGCAAATGAAACACACATTAGAGAACTATCTTGAGGGAAAGATAAAGCATATTACAAAATTTAAACTATCAGGCACCATTGATTTATTCATTTTGGCGTAAACTCTGAGATACGTGAAGGAATGGATCTCTTTAAGGCTATATTCAAATGTCAAGCAATTCACATCACATGTATATTTAATATGCTGGCTATACCTTGATATGTTCAACGCCGTGAACTACTTACTGGAAAATCAATATGTTATTAATATGTTATATGTGTGTTTTTTTGTTATGATACATTTACTTTAGGTGTTGTGATATTAAGTCCGTAGTGTTGGTTCGAAACTATCCACAGTTAGCAGTGTCGTGAATTATTGCAGAACTTTAGATTTACATTATCATTTCAAGGCTGCTTGAAAGGTTACAAATGCGTATTGTATTACAACATCATCACAACATTAGTAATGTTGGTTCTATTCAATACAGAATATTGTATTGTCGATAGTTAGTGCAGAACTTCGCACTTGCAATAATATCAACTTTCAATTTGCTTCAAAGGATATTATTACAACAATATTATCATTGTTATTATCATTACTGTTGCTACCGTTCCTCGGCAATAAGGTCCCTTTAAAGTATTTTAACATATAAATGGCGAAATTATACCTTGAGTACAATTTCAAACGCGACAAATATGTTTGGATTACAGCAATACAACGATTCAAGAAACATTTAAGGAATAGCTCTCCCTGCAGTGTTTCCAATACTGCAATATCGGAAGTCATAAATTCATTACTACTTATTATCGCCTTCAACACCTTACATGGTAAAAATCGGATATTTGTATAAACCCAATAAAACTCAATTACACAGTGTCATTTGAGGCACATTCGGATCTGAAACTAAATTGATGTACGCGACTCTCATGGCGACCGGTCAGCCGCAGTCTCGTAAATCTCATGATATCGTTTCGAGTCTGTTTGCTCTGAATAAAAAATCTCGCGTTGTCCGAGGCCTCCAGCGTGCCACAAAAATATATGGGACATAAAATGAAATTAACGTCCTATCAGACACGATGCGACATCGTGGACTCTTTGTTCACACCAAGGACTTCATTTCCAACGAGCTGTTTTACGGTCAGGAGAATTTTATAGCTGACCTCAAGAACAATGGAATAGGAGGCACTACAAGCTCGTTAGGTACCACGTCATCGTTAATTAATTGTTTAAACAAAATACGTACAATAGATATATGTATTGACTTATTATCAGACCACTGAATTCATCATATATTCATGATATAAATGTGTTAGCATATATCGCATTCCGGAGCCGCAAGCAATGCTGATAGTTACTTGTCTAAATGACTTGCGATTTACAATGTTTATTGACAAACATTCCACCAATTTCGTGATTAGCGGATTAATTGTTTGTCATGAAATAATACATAAGATGGCAGATTAAAGTATTTTAAGGAAACGGGGTTACTGCTAACGTGAATGCCAAGGTAAATTCCAAACATTCCTTCATTTCTTGTGGATTATCTTCATTACTGTTTTTGTGACTGAGTACAAAGGTTTAAGAATATGTCAGTGGAACCACCCATGGATCTTGATAAATTATGTAACGCCAATTTGGTTAAGTTTCAGGAATATCTGGTGAACAGGCGTCCATCTTCGCCATGATATTGACACTTCTTGAATATCTCCCTGTAACTGCTGAGTGTGTGAGTGAGGTTTTCGCCACTTTTAGCAACATTCCTGCAAAATCACTCATGGGGACGCCAGCAATGTGTCCATATGGGGAATCGAACCCGAGCCTTCAGGGTAACGAGCAAACGCGTTGACAACAAGGCTACCTCACTGTACCGCAGCTGACTTGAGTTTACATCGGTGTGGTTGCTTGTAAGTGTCCGGACAAATGTCGGCCGTCATAGTGATAGCCCACTGAGACTGTTAATCTTTATACAGTGACACCGAGCACCACAATTCTTGTTAATTCCTTTAAAGCAACAGACAAGGTAACAATGTGTACCATCTTTTAAGGTTATTGGTTTGACGCAGTCAAGGATTGAACCCTGAGTTTCCTTTCTATGAGTAGATCTGAAGCTGTACCTACAAGACCATGGAGAAGTTAAGGTTATAAAAGATACAGAAGCAGCGTGTGTCATGTGAAATCAAACTTTTAACATCAAAATGAATGCCTCTTAAGCAGTGCAAGATAGTAATAAGAAGTCACTTTTCGAATATTAGAAGGCACAGGGGCGGCTAAAACATACTTCGTAAACTGCCTACATCCCTATCCTTTCACACACACTAATTCGAAGTCCTGCTCGCCCAAAATTATATTTCTGGGTTAGTAAAGCACTGTATAGTGTATGTAGGTTCCATCAAAGTGGCGGACATCTAACACCTGCATCGATTAAAGCTTCATCCCATATTCGGGGCGGTGAGGTAGCCGATCATCACGCCGAAAACCCGGGTTCGATTCCCCAGATGGGTACATGTACTATTTCTGGAGACCCCTGTCGTGATACTGCTGAAATATTGCTAAAAGCGGCGTAAAACCATACTCACTCATCCCATAATAAGCTGACGCACTGTGGTGAAACTGATGACAACTGAAATACTGTTGAAAGGGCTGTATAAACTCACCGACTCAGCCATACCAGCAGATTATATGAGTAAGTGTCCTTTTCGACCGTTCCCTGTATATCACATAGTAAAAGAATCGTTGGTACTCTAATTACACACGTTCGACAGGGCAACAGGTTTAAAGGCTTCACGGTTGTACTTAAAATGTTTTTGGTCTGTTTTTTTTAAGACAGACACTACTAAATCGGGTAAAATCGTGAAATATCAACCAAATATTTAAAAGGAGGAGCATTCCTACATCCAAATATGACTGTCTCCATCTTAACGCGTCTGCCGTCTTGACCTTCACCTTGCACGACTGACCTTCACCTTGTAAGGCTGGGTTACCAAATTGAAAAAAATGCTATTATTGATGTAAAAACTTGGGGAGACTCCTACTTATCTGCATTTGCCTTAGCCAGGGACTCAAGTCAGCTCCAGAGGCTTCAACTGTGCCACCAGCCCCATTGATAGTAGCCCGTGCCTGCTTTCTTTGTGTGTATCTGGTCATGTTTTCAGAGATGTTCCAGACAATACGTCTGTTCCTTATTCGCCCAATCTCAGATAATAGGATATCACAGTGATCCATTTGTTTGAATGGGGAACATTTCTCAGGAGAATTGAATCATCTTTTCCTGACAGGCTCTTTTTTCTGATATGTTTTCAGCAAATTTCAACATCAATTTCAATCTCAAGTTGAAAGATTGTACATAGTTAATCACTGTATTTAACTTTTTCAGGCATATTGATCAGTTTAGGAACACGTTACGATTTAAAAGAACTGCCTTTCGATAGGCGATTAGTTAGCAAGTGAAATGGACGGGAAATTCATATTTCAAACTTTTGTACAATTCGACAATGCCTTGCTCTCATGCATCTATTCATTTTATGAAGTGGTTACAGTTTCCAGTTTTCATTATTTAAACATGAAGGAAGTTAGTAAACGTTCGGATCATCTACAACATTAATTATTTGAGAATACCAAAACTATAAAACGATAATACAATGTATCTTAATAAATAATATTTAAAACATAATTCCACACTTATCGTGATTCATAAACACATATACTGTGTTATATAATGTGTTCTATAATCGGAGGCGTACCGTTTTATCTTATTTCAGCAAAGATTTATTACCTTGGAAAGGGTTTTGCAACTTTGTTACTACTTTTTATTTTGGGGCGGTGGGGTAGCCTAGTGGTTAAAGCGTTCGCAAGTCACTCTGAAGACCCGAGTTCGATTCAATGTATGGGTACAATGTGTAAAGCCCATTTCCGGTGACTCCCACCCCCACACCCCCTCCTCCTCGGAATATTGCTAAAAGCTGCGTAGAACCATGCTCAATCACTAACTTATTATTTTGAGCACACATGTAGGTTCATAACCTATATGGATGTTCGTATGCATGTATGTCTTCTGATTCAGATTATTTGAGAGGGTAGTGGGTTGGTTCTCGTCTATTGTGTGCACTGATCTGCAAGTTTGAAGCGTCAGTATCAGTGAAAAGGGAAGGCGGGGTAGCCTAATAGTTAATGCGTCCGCTTGTGTCACTGAAGACCCGGGTTCGATTCCTCACATGGGTGCAATGTGTGAAGCCTATTTCTTGTATGACAGCTGGAATATTGCTAAAAGCGACGTAAAAGCAAATCATCTGAATATCAATGACAATATCGGGATAAAATGGAACATTTCACTAGTTATATCCGAAAAAGTATACCCTCTTCTACCAACTATCAAATAGCAAAGCAACTGCAGTACGCAAATTTTCTAACACTGTGGGAATCGAACACACCTCTGTGTACCATCATGACTCTCTTAACACATACCGCCATGATATTCCTAGAGTATAGTGTAATAATAAAATAATAATAAAAGCAAAACGCACTCACTTCCTACACACGTGAAACTTGTTTGTTAGTTTGAACTGACGCTTCTTTGACAAGCACCGCTTTACTAATAACACATGCCCAATCTGACAACGCAATCACAAATTATATACAGGTATATGACCCACCCCGACCCTACCCGTCTCTCTTCCTCCACGGCAGCACCCCAGGGAGAATAGTTAAACCAGTTCTAACACCCAAGCACTCATCAACCCTATTTCCAAATCCAAAGATATTTCCGTGATCCACAAATACGCTTAAACTAACAGTGCACACTAGATCCTTCCCGACACGCAAATTGTTCATAGTCATATCAAAATCCTTTAGCTCATTGGGGAGCATTTACGCTTCGTGGGTGTCATGTGGAAATTCCATATAAACGCATTAACAGCAGATTTGCAAGAGAAACCACAGTACAAGCATGATCCTCTAGCGTCTCTGCTGGATGGGCTTCCTCTCCACTTCAAAGAGCATACAACAGTAGGGGTGGGGATTGTGATAAGGGAGACAGGATTTAGCTGCATGTCCCCAGTTGGTTTTGACAGGGTTTTCGCGTGCAGCTATCATTTCCTGTGAGATTAGATCAAGGATATTAGTCGTGAGGGAGACTGTATATAAATGTCATGGAAGTATATGTTTCTGCGTGACTGATATGAAACCAATTAACAGTTATTTTCAAGGATAATTAATGATGAAGAGGATCAGGTGATAAATCAGCTGATGAAGTATGTTGGAGATGACTTTCAGTAGACATCATGAGATTCTGTATTTTGTAACTTATCACTGACATGATATTATGTCGGGGCGGTGGGGCAACCTAGTGGTTAAAGCGTTAGCTCGTCACGCCGAAGACCCGGGTTCGATTCCCCACATGTGTACAATGTGTGAGGCCCATTTTCTGGTGTTCCCGGCCGTGATATTGCTGGAATATTGCTAAAAAGCGGCGTAAAACTAAACTCAATCACTCACTCACTCGTGATATCACGTAGTAAACTCAGTTGAACGCAGACTTTCTGTTAAAATGTCAGTGATTGGGTGAGTATGGTTTTACGCCGCTGCCTTTAGCAGCATTCCAGAAATATCACAGCAGATCAGAGATGGGCTTCACACATGGTGTCTATGTGGGGAATCGAACCTGGGTCTTCAGTGCGACGAGCGCACGCCTTAACCATTAGAGTACCCCATCGCACCTGTTAAAATATGAAACAGGAACTGGAGGTTAGTCTGTCATGCAGACTGTCTGTCATATCCCAGACGTTCCTCTTCATCACACCAGGTGGTAAATGCCGCTTAGAGAAGGCATCACTCTACTCTAATAGTTGGCAAGTCCACAGTGTCCCTATGTTCCTATCAATTTATTTAGTATTTGAACATGGTATTTTAAAAATATTTCTATCTCAGTGACTTGATGTTAGTCTATTTAGAGGTTTGTGGATGATTTATTTTACAACACAAACCATGATGACTCAGTCCTCAAGTCTGTATTGACGTAAAAAATAGTTGTATTCCAGACGCACATCTTCTGAATTATTTGCTGCTGTTTGAATTATTTTCCTATCTTCATCCTATACGATCATGTATCCCAATAAGAGGCTTCTTCAAGAAGGATAAGTCCTGTGAGTGTCAAACACCTCAACAACATTGAAAATTTGTTTCCTCTTTATGTCACATCTCTGCCATCGGCGATACAGAAACTGATAAAAGATACAAAAAGTGAAAACGCATATACAACGTTTGTCTTCTGATAAATGGCAAGGCTCTCCGATGAAGTCTTGTTTAATTGTCACATTGAGAAATCTGCCAGAGTCGTACGTCTTTGATGTTTACTCAAGTCCATTTTTTTCTCTGATTGAGAAAGAACATTCCTAATAAAACATAGCATTAAGGTACGTGTATCCTATAGAAGCAGCTGTCCTAATAGCACTATTTCGCGTCTTCTTTATCATCTGATGACGAAGGGGGAAAAACATCTCCCTGCAGTAGCCCTGGACAGGATATTCGCCGTATTTATTGCACGGGCCTGCAGAAACAGCAAACAAGCTTGGCCAGAGGGAATGGTTCACTAAGAGTGTACATTCCCTGTGTTCTGGTTCCTGCTTTTTGTGCCTGTCTGACAGACGGTTTGATGTATGTGAGCGTTGTGGCAATAGGTTGAGCACGGCAATGTCACACACGGTTCAGACTTGAGTGGTGTGTTTGCGTGCGCATTTGTTAACAATCTGTGGACTGCGAACGCGGAGGGAATAACATGGCACTCCAAGGCACTCCCTTCGTAAAGACGGGCAATTATCAGACTATCAGATACTGATTATTGGACGGTATAGTTCGTCCACCTCTTAGCAAGTAATTTTAGTAACACTTTTTCCGTCAAAAGGAACAAACACTAGGTTTTATTGAGATAACTTAACTATGTTTTAAAATGCCATGTTCTCGGGAAAACAAATAAATATTCTAACGATTCTGTGTATGGACACGTTTGTGTTCAGATTGTATATTTGTGGATTTGATGATGATTCTTGTTTCTCTCATAATCATATAAAAAATGTTTTCTGAAACAAATGAGGTTTTTTTATAAAGTATGAAAGTTATTAATATTTTAAATCCTTTGAAACATATCACCACAAAGCAGCTTTGCTGTTGTCCAACTATTATATGACCAATAGGGTCGTCACATTCACTCATAAATAAAACGGCCCTGGAAGCTTTTAATAAGTTGTCTTAAGGAGAGTTCATCGTTGAGGTTTAACACAAAACCAGGGAGATTTACGGAGCGATGAATGTCAAAACCAAATGAAGTCAGCGTGAAATCGGTGGCAAGAAAAACATGAAGATCTGGTAACGAACGTCTCGGCGAGGCACTTGACCATCGCACATCATTGACAAATCACCGGTTCCAAGATGTCATAAATATCTTAAGTCCAAATCGGACGTGACGTGCCACTAAAAGTCGCGCGCCGATTGACAAATGTATGTCGTTCTGCAACTTCTGAACCATTCATCTGTCAATGGGTGATATTGACGTATCTTTTAAGCGCAAACAGAGCTTGAGAAAGGACGTCAATGAAATGAAAAAATGGTGTTGTGTGCCTGCCTTGTTAATGGCTTTGTTTATGTTGGAGTGCATTTTTCAGCATCCTTTTAACAATGTTTAAACCATATGATGAACAAACTACCGGTGCTTGAAATTTTAAACTTTCATTCTTATATGTTTTGAAGAAGATAATGTTATATTTGAATGTTCTTTATCGCATAAAGCTAAATTATGTGTCTGAATGCATATGTAGCTCAGTGTTTGTCAATTACACGTCTGAATGAAGTTTTGCATCTTTGTCAGTCACTTCGTCTTAACAGTGCTATGACTTCCTCTGTCCCCTGTTTGCGTCCTCTGTCCCCTGTTTGCTCCTTTTACTGTCCATCGCCCTTGATTTGTCTGTCTGCTCATGTTCCTACGCTATCACTATCTAGTCTCTCTGCCTAATGCTATCATGGACCTAATGCTATCACTGTCTCCAGTCTCTCCTGGTTAATGCTATCACTGTCCAGTCTCTCTGCCTTATACTATCATGGACTTAATGCTATCACTGTCCAGAGTCTCTGTGCTTAATGCTACTACTGACCACAGTCTCTCTGTTTAATGTTATCTCTGACCACAGTCTCTCTGCTTAATGCTATAACTGTCAGTCTCTCTGTTTAATGTTATCACTGTCCACAGTCTCTCTGCTTAATACTATCATTGGCCCCACCACTCACTCTGTGCACCTAATGCCATCACTGTCCACAGTCTCTCTGCTTAATGTTGTCCCTGTTCAGTCTCTCTGCCTAATGCTATCATGGACCTAATGCTATCACTGTCTACAGTCTCACTGCCTGTCTACCTCATGCTATCTTTGTCCACAGTCTCTCTGCTTGTCTACCTATAGCTATCAATGTCCACATTCTCTCTACCTAATGCTATCATTGGTCCCACCACTCACTCTGTGCACCTAATGCCATCACTGTCCACAGTCTCTCTGCTTAATGCTATCACTGTCCACAGTCTCTCTGCTTGATGCTGTACGTGTCCAGTCTCTCTGCTTAATGCTATCATGGACCTAATGCTGTCACTGTCTACAGTCTCTCTGCTTGTGTACCTAATGGTATCATTTAACCACAGCCTATCCACCCAATGCTATCACCTGGCAGGTCTCCCTGCCTAATGTTATTATTGTCTATACCAGTCACTCTGTGCACCAAATGCCATCGCTGTCCAGTCTCTCTACCTAATGTTATCATGTACCTGATGCCACCACAGTCTACAGTCTCTCTGTGCACCAAATGTCATCGCTGTCCAGTCTCTGTACCTAATGTTATGATGGACCTGATGCCACCACAGTCTACAGTCTCTCTGTGCACCTAATGCCATCACTATCCACAATCTGCCTGTCTCTGTATATGGCACTATCACTATCCACCATCTCTTGTCCCTGCCCCTCATATTCCATCTGTCTCTGCCAAGCAAGTATCACCACGGCGGGAACCTCTACATCCAATGTACTTACAAGTGCCTTGCAAATACGATTATAGCTTTTACATAGTGCGATGAACACATATGCCTCAGGCACACTATGCCTGAGAACATCGATCCCTGTTTATATGACAACCAGTGTAACGCCACAATATAAAATCACATGATTCCGTTGTTGCCGTTGGGTGCAGTCTCAAATATATGGTGGTTTAATTGTTGGCCATTAACATGGTTGATATCAGAATGAATTCTGGATTCATGTTATGGAACCACCACAAGAGCTTCAATACAGCATCTTGCCATGCTCTCATTTTTTTTCATGTTACCAGCACTATATTGAGTTTTACAATGGAAAAAATGCGATGGTCTTGAGCCGAAAATTACGGAATGTTGTGTTCCGGAGTAACATCACCACTATCACACAACTGCTTGAAAATCGTACCACGATAGAGCAAACTGGTGGTGGATAGCGTGAGCAACAATCCTGGGATACGACGACATAGGCTGAGACAGTAACCAGGGACCGGTTCAACAAAGCGACCGTAGCGGTAAGATGATCGTAACTCCCATACTTTAACGTAGACTTGCGACAGTCGTAGCGCTAAGGCGATCGTAACTCCTATTCTTTACATAGACTTACGACAGTCGTAGCGCTGAGGTGACGGTAACTCTTACACTTCAGCACATACTTACGGCAGTCGTAGCGTAAAGTGATCGTAAAACCCATACTTTACATAGACTGACGACAGTCGTAGCGCTAAGGTGATGGTACCTCCCATACTTTAGCACAGACTTAAGGCAGTCGTAGCGTAAGGTGATCGTAACTCCTAAACTTTAACATCAACTGTCTATAGTCGTAACGCTACGATCGCTATGTGAAACAGGGCCTAGATTTTCGATGCCCTCTAAGTGCCAAAACATTAACATGAACTTACGACTATCTTGGCGCTAAGCGAGCTCCGAAAATCTAGACCCAGGGCCCCAAGACCTCTTATCATCGTTTCCCGCCAGATCACTGCAAGATACCAATTGTGAAAATTTGTGACAGTGGTGATTTAATGACGTCAATTCTAGAGTTGGGAGTGAGGGAAGTGGACTTTTTCTTATTCTAAACCCAACATTCAGACAATCAGTGTTCTCTCTATCGCGAACCCTAAACCGGACCATCATATGGCATGGTTATGCCTACTCTAACCTAGAACCTGTGGGAAACACAATCATGGCGCACTGAACACCATGCCAGGCAGGAGATGCTGTAGGTTTATCCTTGTCTACAATATATATCTGCAGTAATATATATCTTTATAATTTCATTCAGGCTAACATAACTGAAACGAACATATTTTCTATAAAATGTATCACTACACAATCATAGCGAAGGACTATGCAACGCCTGCCACCAGATTTACAATAGACATTTCCCGAACTTCAAGCTGAGCTCAGCTGTAATGCAGTTCAAAAGGAGGTCGAGCCGGAGTAAGCATAAGTACATTTTAAGTGTAACTATCAGTTATTTTCCAATAAATCAGAATGTTTACTACACCAAATCTGTAAGATACCCTTCAGGAGTTTAATCTGGAAGACGACACCACTTCCAAAGGTCCCAACATCGCAAATCCATTCCGATATCGTCCAACGAAGCTATTTGACTGAGGCGATACACCTGTGTATCACTAGGTTTCTATGTTCAAAGTAAATATCAAGATTATTAAACCTATTGACCCTCGTATCGGCCTAACTATGCACCGCAGTGGCCAATCTCTCAGCATGTCCGAGCCCCCTGTCCCAATTAGTACGTCTCCCTCGACGGCACACGGCTTGTACACGACGGCAGGGGGGCAAGATAACCGTCCAGGTTTAACACGGTAGGGCGTTATCGGACGTTATCCACTACCTGAACCGCGCAAAACAGTTATCGTTCAGTAACGACTGCTGTAGCATGCGATAAGGTAATCTAGTGAAAAGGTTTCGTCTGTAAATGTATTAGTTATGAAATAAAACAATTCTTCACCATCAGAATATTTTCCTTCATCCAGTAATGAGGGAGTGAGTTTTGTTTCACGCTGATTTCAGCGATATTCCAGCAATATCACAGAGGGTTACACCAGAAATGGGGTTCACACATTGCACCCATGTTGGTAATCCGGGTCTTCAGCGTGACTAGCGAACACTTTAACCACTTGGCTACCCCCATCGTCCCTACAGCATCCAGTACATGTATTATAATTGGGGTGCGTATGTTTTTAATATGTGGTCATTTGCTCGAAGAATATCTTTCAAATCTCTTTTCTTTTAAAAGAACGCATTGAAATGTTGGTTATAGGTGAGTGGATGAGGGTGTATTTATGCCGCTGGGTGTATTAATGACAAGCATTCATGCATGTCATATCTGATTGACGAGGGAGAAATCCCCTAAGTACTGCAGGCCTTATACATTTACCACTTTGGTGGCAAGGAGAGGGTGCCAACTCTCAATCTGGGATTCGAACTAACGATCATAGATATCTGGCATTGTCAAGGCTATATTATATAACTCTCGGCGAATTCCTGACCGAGCTCATCTTGCTGACCACAGGACATCACTAGATTAAAACAAACAGGATAAACCTGGGAAAATGCTGGATAACAATAACACATCATTCACTCACAACCCAGCAAAACAGTTTTCTGTTACATTAACACAACGCATAAACAAAAGAACAGCCTTGGGGTATTGCGTGCAAATTTGAACCTCACCATTGCAGCGTTCCAGTGCACAGAAGACAGGGATAGCCTTGCTTGTTACTTGCAACAGGAGCTATCCCTGACTCAGCCCCTTGCTTCCTGCATGTTTAATAAGACTGCATATTTTTACAGCTATAGGATCAGAGCGCAGATTACAGTTGAATGACCTTTACATTGTATGTTAATTGCCCTCTCTTAGCTGGCGTAAACTTTAGATTTTTGCGAAATGTGATTCCTAACCTTTCAATATATTCACTGAAAAAGGAAAACATAAATTCTATTTTCCCCGTGTTACACATTATACGTATTCAGTAAAGTTAATCACGATTTCTATGAAAAATTGATGCTTTTTACAACGCAAAGGATAATGTGTCACATCCAAGTTGGAACTGGAGTATCACTTGGCCCGTGAGCTTCTGCTGAAGGTCTTCAGAATAGTACCAAAAACACCCAACCACTTCACCTTGTGCTGGCACGCTATTTCAAATATGATATCTCCCTAATTCATATCAATGAATATTGAGTCATCACGTAGTGAAAGAGAAAATTCAGCTGTTTGTTATTTATGATCGAGAGTGCAAATATGGAATCGCCAAGGTTAATGCATCGCGAGTGATGTGAGACATCGGTATCCCTTTCATTGTGCTGAAGACTTTCAAATGCAGGCACAATTTGCTCGGTGTGTTATTTCGGTCCGACTTTGTCCTGAAACGCCAATGATTTCATATTTCCACATGAAGAGTTGAACCGCGATCAATGCTCTTCACTGACTGGTTCAACTCGAGACTAAATACTAATCAATCCGGACATCAAAGGAACTCTAGTGTTTTTCTTTAATACCGAAACACTTAATGTTTCCTCCAATGTGTAGTCTTGTCATCAATACATAGGGACATACAAACAGAACCCTGGCTGTTCCCTGCATATCTACATGCCCGTAACAACACTCGTTCACCATGGCCATCGATCAAGTACAATTGATATATACAAATTACAAAACCATTAGGTTTGCAGAAACACATTGTATCCGTGCTCATGACATCAAAGGGATAGGAACAATAGCTACTTTTCATTATTTCTCGACCACTGGCTCTCGAGCAAACGCCATCATGGAGAACACGTTAGATTGCTACTTAATTCCCTGTATATCAATAGTGGATGCTAACGATGTGGGATTCTGAAAAGAAGAACAAGGAACGAAAGCATGTAGCAGCGATGGAGAGTGTGTTGATGGTGCGCAATCAATGCAGACGCGAGCGCAACGTCCACTTTGGTATACACGCTTGTAACATCGATATCTCGCAGCAGAGACTTCGTTCCAAGGGCGATGTGGTCCCTCGTGATGGGCATAACAAGACGTGGTGTGGCAAATAGTATTCACTGCGATGAACTTACAGTTTTTTTTGCTGGGATGTGTGTACTTTTTAACCCCGATGGTGTGTGTATACAAAGCAGAGGGATGATTGATTCTCAGCATCAACAAGAAAATTAATTTAGCAAATATACCGGGAGTTAATCGTAAAACCCCTTACTCATCCAATGTAATAGACGAGAAGCGTACATTTTTAAGCAGGGGAATGGGTGACCTAGATGTTTGTGTTTGTTTGTACATGTTTGTCTCTTTGTGAGTCTGTCTGGGGACGAATGCCTGGTAGCCGCGCGCTAGATGCATTCATTGTGTAGAAAAACGTTGTTTTCAGTGTAGTGTCAGGTACAGTCATATGGTGACAGCGTTCGCTCATCACGCCGAAGAAAGGGGTTCGATTCTCCACATGGGTATGGTCTGAAGCCTTTCGGTGTGATAGTGCTGGAATACCGCGACGCAAACCAATATCCACTCATATAGAGGTGCTATAGATATCAAAATGTCAGCAAAGAAACAAAAGGACATTTGAACGTAAATAGCTATTATACTATCCGGGATAAGCTCAACTCTAACCCAATCATCAGTAATGATTGATTGTTGTGTTTCACTTATTTTGACAAGAATGAAGTGTGGAAGTTAAAAACAATGGTACCTGCAATGGTAAGAATAAGTTAAAATTTAATTCCTTCCAACCATATCACACGGTGCGAGTTTAAAAGATACACGTTACACTTTGTATTCATGTTAGGAATCGAACCCGGATTTCCAACCTTAGCTTTAACCACAGGGTGAAAAGTTGCCCAGTATGATGTAGGGCAGTTTCCATGAATGCAGTTAGTGAGTGGTAGTGTCCAAGATGAATAACACAAGATCCTGGAATATCATACATAAGAAAGAACGATGAGAAAGCTGCAACGTTTAATCTTTAAGGAGGCGTTTTACCGGGTCTTGAAAGGCTTTTAGAACTGATACACATAGGGAAGGGAGTTTCTTATGGATGTCAACTTCTTTATTACGAGGCACACTGGTGAAGGAGTAAGGATATGCGTGGTAATAAAAAGGTTGTCATCAATACAAACACTCTTCCGGTTTCTTTCCAGAAGTTTGATGTGAGAACATTTCAAATATTCAAAGAATAGTGAAAACACACGCTTCTGCAGCGAGGTCAGTGATTTGGTGCCTACAATTCGCTCCCTAAGCGAGCATCAATTTAGTTATCGTGGTTTCAAGTCCCGGTTTCGTCCTGTCAGAACATTACCAGTGCTCATGAGTTTCTAAATATTGTGAACGTGCAGGGACATTCATCAATTAGGGATTTCCTCACACATTAAACAGACATGACGTGTTTTACCTACTGTTCAAAGAGATGTTAAACGTCACTCCATCATTCAATAAAATCCCAACGCTTAGCCTAACAGACTACCTGGATCTTCCTAATACGTAGCATCCTTTGAGGGCCAGTAAAGGCGGCTATACACTGTACACTCTAACGATGTTCTGTGCCCAAGTCTAAGTAAAGAAAATGTCAAGTATGTTTTGATGATTACCACATTTAAATGAAATGGACTAATGTTCGCTTCCTGGGCTTACTCTGTGGATTTGGTGCTCATAACGTACACATATCCTATCCTTACAAGTTGCTACTGACTCAGATGTTTGGTCGAGATGTTAGCTATTCCAGTTATCTCATTGCTGAGAAAACCAGAAATGGGCATGATATACTGGGCCGGCGGCTTCATCGTCACTTCGTTTGAACCACAAGGCCACCTCACCGACAACTTATATAATGTATCTGAAACATTACAATTTTACAAACTCAGCAGTAATCTCTTATAGTATGTGTTCCCTTATTTTGCCTTACGGTACGTTATACAATAGCGAATTCTCGTTAATTCGAACAGTACTCTTCAGACACATTATCCTGCGCAAAACCTTTGGTGCCGAGTTGCTTTCATATAGTAACATGTAGAAGCTCTCATCTGGATCATCCAGAATCTAGGGGTTCTGGATTAAACAGGTCTCTCTATGGTTCTGCATTAAACAGGCCTAGGTCTCTTTATGGTCAGGTACAGCCTTGCGCGGGGTATGTCAGAAAAGCACATTTATGTGAGCATGGTTCATTTCAATACATCACTCGCCAATAACACTATATAATGGAAGCGGAAACAACAGTCGAATGTCAACGTGTATATGACTGGGGTTATTCATTTGTCACTAATGACATATAAACCGACTGCATGTTTGAGTGGTTTCCTGAGTGATCTGCGCCGGGATTTGATATACATCGTACAGCGGCATCAATTCTGCCAATTTGCTTGATTGTTGTCTGCACAAAGGGACGACTTTGAAACAGTATCAACATAATTATCAGCATATTGTTCATCATATTAGTGACACGTTTCTTGCATGATTTTCAAATTGTCTAAACAAATATGAAGAGACTGTACGTGATAATCCAAACGTTGTCACACATACATAGAGCCAGCTTATAATTAGATTGTGGATGTGGTACAGAATGCGATCCTGGCATGCTATTTTTCTGATGTACATCCTGTTATTAAGATTGTGCATATGTAGTTCATAAAGTCAATCACTGGATTGTCTGGTCTCGTCCAGTTAAAGAACATCGTACCTGGAACATTTGGAGTGTGGCGTGGAACAACAAACAGACAAACGTAAATGGCAACAATGATGCAACAGCGAATTATACATCAAACATCAAAAGTATGTCTTCTAAATGCAGATGCTTGTGTAGAAATCTTTGGGATAAATAGCAAGCCAGTGCAACAAAAGTGTAGCACTGCACTTGCACAAAAAGAAAAACACCTTTGGTTGAGCACATTTGACTCAGATTCCAGTCCGAGGATTAGCCATCTTAATTAGTAGGTGATCTTGAGTTCTTCATATTCTCAGGTTCTAAGGATTGAAAAAGCCTCAAAGAAGACAGACTCTTAAACAGACAATTCCAAAAGGCAGGCCTACCTTTTTTCGTGTAAATCCAAGGATATAATCCTGAACTCCTCCAGGACACTTCTTTAGTTCGTCAAGATAATGAAAGTAATCCAAACTGATCGTCTAAACGTGAATCCAACACGCGGATCCGACAAACGTTCGCTTATCGATGTTCACTGACACCGACATGTCTTGGAGATCAACCTCTAAATAATTCACTCATATTGATGTGTTTTAAACAGTTTTTGCAAAGCCCCAGAGACTGGCAAATTCGCCTACTCTGACAACTTCAGTCTATCAAGCAGTTTGACAATCACTTGAAAAATCCCCCTCCAATGGGAAAATTGTTATAATGCTATTTGGCTGCGTCTTGGGCTGCACCTTCCTCGGATTATCGCAGGACAAGAACTCGCCTTCTGCGACACGGTGTCGTCTGCTCGACTGGGGCAGACGACATGAGAGACTGGAGAAAGTGGCGCGGATCGTCGAATTGCGCGGACATCAGACCACCTAATCCCGTTTGACAGACAGAAATATGACTTTGTTACGTCATATTTTCAAATATTGAGGAGGGTAAATTGCAGATGAGGACGTAATCGATTCTCTAATGTCAGGTTTTGAATCAAAACGAATTTTAGGCGGTCTCTCATCTTGAATGCTGCAATTCAAATCCTTTCTAAATATAAATGTCACAATCTACATACAGGTACATAATATCAAAGTATGACAGTCAACTGTGAGATCCTGGTAGCTGGTACACTGACCCTCCACAGTATCCAGCAACTGTCGCATGACCCACATGACGTGGGCTGGAGCTGTGTAGGGTGGTTGTATACATTGTAACCCATTCGCTTTGTAATGCCTGATTTAATCCCTCAAGACAACAACACGGCACATAGGACCCAACCATGCACGTTTTACGCTGCTCTTGAAAAACAAGCTATGAACCGAACGGATAACACACAGCCTAGAGGTGTTATTACTTCCATTAGCGACAAGGAAAACGTTTTAGAAGGAAGAATCTGTGACAATGAAAACTTCCTGTTTTAAAGATTTGTAAACGATACGGTTATTAAAAATTGAAGGAAATAAAGCCCCTGAAACACATGCGCGCTTCTATAGACGATTGCGTCAGCATTGGTAATTCAATTGGGTGACACCATGGCCAACATGCTTTTCTCGTGTAACCCGAGTCACGTGGGACGAACGCACGAGCATGCACGAGAAGCATGTGACAGGTTTTGAGTCACCAGAAAAGATGCTGGAGTTCGGTGTCAGGGTAAAAACAAAGGACGGCCACACGTTCAATTTCGAGATCCGAAAATGCGCGTCACATTGATGTACTCCACGTTCGGACTGTAATAGCGCTAAATGCACTTCTCAAACGGCGGAGGAGAAGGGATGGCAGTTTGTGCGGTTGCAGATGGAGTGTAAACGGAGGGGGATTAAAGGAGATCGTGGATTTATCGAGACTTTTCCTGGATACAATGTGGAGGTGTCGGTGTCACGGCTGCTGCAGCTGGGAGGGTTGAAGGGTGGGGACGCTTTTTCAGTGTTTAGAGGGTCTTACTGGTTGTCTCTGTGACAGGAGCTCTCTGTTCATATAAGTTTGGCTCCAACCATGATTGAGAAAAATCATAACTGCAGTTATTGAAAATGCATGATGTTGAAAGTTATGATGATGTATGAACATTGTTTAATTATTGCCACAGTCAGAAATATCACATCCAAATACGAGTATGGTGTTTTTGCTTTACACCGCATTTTGCAATATTCAAGCACTATCACGGCGGTGTAACACTAGAAATGGCTTCCGACATTGCACCCATGTGAGGAATCGAACCAAGGCCTTCGGCGTAACAAGCGAACATATTAACCACTGGGGTACCCCATCGCCCCACAGGAATCTGGACTAAAATTTGTACTAGTGTATGGAAGCAAGAGATAAACGGTCCACACAAACGGGTATGAGATCAATCCAGTCACAGACTGAGTACTGTTATACGCAGTAATATCACGTTAGGGACACCAGAGATGGGCTCGAACCCGGGTATTCGGCATGACGAGCGAACGGTTTTAACCAGTTTACCCCCACCGCCCTCAGTGGCAGAGATCGCCGAATTTCTGTTTAGCTGCTCATAAGACAGTATCCCGCCAGAGAGGAGTAGCTGGTTGAGATGATGGTGATGATACATGACGTGTGATGACGATGAAGATGCCGAGATGGTTATAGGGTGCCTCCACATAAGGATTATGTTCGAACCGGAACCATCTGATTTTAGATCATATAATTGTCGTTCTGGCCCGAACCCTGAGAACGCATATCCGAGGAAGCTCGAGTACATATACACACCACATAAACCAATATAATCCACAGAGCGGTCATTGCTGGCCTGCGGGTCCACAACATCAGATAGCATCTGCCTTACATAGCTTATCAGATGACCAGCTACGAGTTGCTCTTATCGGATCTATTGCAAGCACTTGCCTGACCAGATCAGGTCCCAGAAGATATAGTTAAATATCCAGAGGGCAGTTTGCTTGTGTGCCAGTGTGAATGATCAGAATCTGGACGAGCTTCTCCACGAGTGGTCATGTCTTCTGGGTCTCTGCTCGGCGAAATATCGCTATCGCTGGTCAATCGTGATTGTAGGTTACTGTTGCATACCGTTTGTTTAAGTATTCATTACAAACCAAGATTGATAAGGCAAATAAACATTCTTCTTGAGGTGAGCTACTTTTGTCGTGACCCTTGACATTTTCATCGCTGTTTATTGGGGAAATCTATTCTGTACGTTTCAAGTGGAGGTGATATAGAATATGGAACTTTCCAAACCATTGGTTATTAATTCACGGTTATACGTGGCGATTTGAAAAGAAATCAATATCCACAATATACAGACAATCGCACCGAACTGGGGATACCCATACACAGCATTACCAATCCAACGCACCAGGACAATCAAAGACACATTGGACATTGATTAATTAAAACCAACATACCAGAACGACCCCAGACTACCATCATATTACACCAGAACAATATAAGACACATTCTACACAACAAACCATCCTATCCATCGCAACAAAACCAGAAAAACCAAAGATACGCCTCACTACAACAACAAAGACACAACACCACCATCACAAGACACCAGAACAACCAAAGACACGCCTCACTACAACAACAATCAAAGACACAACAACACCATCACAAGACACCAGAACAACCAAAGACACGCCTCACTACAACAACAAAGACACAACACCACCATCACAAGACACCAGAACAACCAAAGACACAACCAACACTACCATCACAACCACACAAACATCCCACCATCACAAGACACCAGAACAACCAAAGACACAACCAACACTACCATCATAACCACAGAAACATCCCACCATCACTATACACCAGAACAACCAAAGACACAACCAACACTACCATCACAACCACTGAAACATCCCACGCTACCATCACTATACACCAGAACGACCAAAGACACACCCCCACACTATCATCACAACCACTGAAACATCCCACACTACCATCACTATACACCAGAACGACCAAAGACACACCCCCACACTATCATCACAATCACAGAAACATCCCACCATCACTATACGCAGAACAACCAAAGACACAACCACCACTATCACCACAACACAGAAGAACAACCAGGACACATCACTATCACTATACGCCAGTGGAACCAAAGACACAACCAACACCAACACCAACACCACCACACACAATCACAACCACAGAAGCACCCCGCGCTACCATCACTATACACCAGAAGAACGAAAGACACCCACCCACACCACCATAACAACGCAATAGAACGACCAAAGACACACCCCCACACTATCATCACAACCACTGAAACATCCCACACTACCATCACTATACACCAGAACGACCAAAGACACAACCCACACTACCGCCACAACCACATAAACATCCCACCATCACTATACGCAGAATAACCAAAGACACAACCCACACTACCATCACAACACACAAGAACAACCAAAGACATATCACCATCACTACACGCCAGTGCAACCAAAGACACACCCCACACCACCACCACCACCACCACCACAACACACAATCACAACCACAGAAGCACCCCACACTACCATCACTATACACCAGAATAAACAAAGACATACACCACACTACTATCACAATACATCAAATCAACTAAAGACACATCCCATACAGTTCAATCACAATACATCACAACAACGAAAGACACACCCCACACTACAATCACAATACATCACAACAACGAAAGACACACCCCACACTACAATCACAATACATCACAACAACGAAAGACCATCATACACTGCCATCACAACACACGACAACAACCAAACACACACCCTACGCTACCATCACAAGACGAGAACAACCAAAGACACACCCTACGCTACCATCACAAGACGAGAACAACCAAAGACACACCCTACGCTACCATCACAAGACGAGAACAACCAAAGACACACCGCACACTGCCATCACAACACACAAGAACAACCAAAGACACCCACACTACCACCACAACACACAAGAGCAACCGAAGACACACCGCCATCAGAACACACCAGAACAACCAACGACACACCACACACTGCCATCATAACATACCAGAACAACCAACGACACACCACATACTACCATCACAACATACCAAAACAATCAACGACACATCACATACTACCATCACAACATACCAGAACAACCGACGACACACCACATACTACCATCAGAACACTGATCAACACATACCTTACCATATCCAGCGTATTTAACGGAATCAAACCCAAGCCTAGATTGACTCAGCTTTGAACTGCTCGGGGATTCCTTATGATATTTTCTATTTTGTTAACAGTTTAGCCCAATACCACCCCGTATAATCTAGAGCATAACAAACTAGGAACAAAGCCAGAAGTATCACAATTACTTCGGTCATTTTAAACTCATTGGCCTAAACATCGGTCAGTAACACTGGTAATGATCTTGATCCTAGAAAGACAATTATTCCACCGGATTCCCTCGCGTACAATAAGTTACACCCATTGTGTTGGCTGTGGTCAGTTAGGAGCCCGCGCAGTCAGATAGACTAACCATGGTCCATAAAAGTGGACATCGGTCTGTCTGGACCACTGACCCATGCGCACCCGACTACAGAGGTGCCAGCAATGCGGTCATCAATTTGTTAGTGGTCAGTTCTCGTCCACAACACAAGCCCTGTCTGATTAGTTTTACAGTCCTGATAAATAGGATTCCGACGGCAATGCCTGCCCCGCACATACTAAAGGCTCAGAGGAGCTCTGGAGATGGTATTTGACTCATTTTCAAAGGAGTCTGGCTGTTTCTTGGTTAAGTGGACTATGTACAGTTTAGCCCAAAACGAAATTATCCGTATAAACCGTCTGTCTGATGAACAGGACCGTCTATTTCCACAATATCTGCTTTGAATGTCTCCTAATTGCACGTAAATGTTACACCAAGTCTAGACCACAAATTACTATTTACTAACTGTGTCAGATGAAGAGTGGTCAGTATTATATGATATCAGTTGTTGTTTTTATCTCCGCATACTGCTTAATTCGTAAATTATTGATATCCTACTAAATATATTGGGAGAAAGCGGCGAATACTTGGCCCCTAGAGGCTTAAGTCCAACTCGACTCGTGGACCAGCATACCTAGGAACGCGTGTCTTGTCCGAGTCCTGTATCAGGTCTCCCAGTGTTGATAGGCGTGACTGCGTGTGTCTGTCCCTTGGAGGTCATGCCTGCCTGGCTTGAGCAGACGTACAGCAGTGTAATATGTTGCTATATTTACATCGTATTTTAAACACGGCCCTATTCGTCATGTTTGCGTTTCAGACGTAAAGTAACCTCCGAAGTAGAGGTAGCGAAAGGGTCATTGGTATTGTCCGCATCATTTCTCCCAGTTATACACACAGTGTCTTTATATTATTACACTTGCATATGTTTCGCATGAGATGGTAACAGTTCTGTCTTGCACTTGTGTCTCTATACTAGATTTTTGTAAATTGAAAGAAAAAGCAAAACTGTGTCTGACAGGGCTCAAATTGCAACATGGTATATCAATAAGAGCAGCACTAAAATAATATAACCTGCATTAATCGTGATTACAACCACACACACACACACACACACACACACACACACACACACACACACACACACACACACGAAACATGACACTCCGAATACGCATGTAACAACAAAAAAACACAATTAAAAGTCTAATTCAATTAGTCATTGATATACATATAAAACCCGTCTCTAGAGAACCCTACATTTAGGGCTCGCAATTATACTCTGTCCCCTTAATTTCTTCAGCCCCGCTCACCTTCAGTTCGTGACAGGACCAAAGTTACCACTGTCTGACCAGTCAACCATCGTAGATTAAAACAACAACTGATCGTTAAAACTACATTGTCACACAATGATTGATTACAATGGAATGTCTTAGCTGTAATGAACAGCCCCGACTGGTAAATACTTAATTTCCCATCGCATGCATCAGGCAAGCCTATCGTCTACGTAGTCATCCTTGAGGCAGAAGAGGGTCGGAGTGGTTAGTACAGACAGGTTTTCAATAATTGATTCTTCGGAACCCGTGACTGTTTCCGTGTTTAGACATTGCCGTTTATGTCCAATACTATCACTGAGGGACGAAGGGGATTACGAACAGACAGACACAACCCCCGCGTCACCTTAATTAACCGAGAGGAAAGGCAAGAAGGGGAGGCACTTTGGCTTCGCTGATGTAGCTGAGTATAGATTTGGTGGACCCTTTTATTGTCGTCAGGGGCCTATATTTCACCGGTGGAATGCTCGGTGGTTTGCTCAACTACATAAAACTGCCACTGTCACTTCCAGTGTCTTGTTGATAATGGTATTTGCATTATGTATGACTTTCACGCCTTTACCATATGTACATATTGTGACTGGAATTACTTTTTTATGGTTGTATGTCTAACAGTATGGTTGTATGCTGATAATATTCCAGATATATCATCAAGAGTAGCACACAGTAGCAACAGACTGAGTACACATGTAGGAAATCGAAACCAGCCTTCCGGCGTGACAAGCGAACACTTAACCTACTCTGCTACCCAACGACTATATTTTCCTATATACTAGACATTGCCTCCCAGATCAACCTGAACTTAAAGAATGATTGTCGTCGATTATTATACCGATGAGGTTTACAGCATCCCACGCATACAGAAACGTTTTAGCTTCATTTGAATAAAAGTCTGGCCTGTGTCATAATACCTAAACGTTCACAATATGGTAATTGGCAAAGAAATGGAACCATATCACGCATGATGCATCAATTTTGTACTGTCTCGTATCCCTTGGATTCCTATCACGGGCCAAATTATAGGACCATGGCAAAATGCATACAAATACGCTGATAAAACTGTTCGCGTGCACAGACACTCCGATACCTCTAGAACTGTAAGGTAATGCACGTGTATAGTACGTGTATATAGTGCGTGTGCACACTGTGCTTAAAGCTTAGGGTCGGATATGTATACATCTAAGATTCGTAGAGTACAATCAATATGTAACACATGCATGTTTTTATCACCACAGTGTGTAGCTTGTCACATGTGTCACTAAGACCCTAAAAGCACTATCAAAGTACTGTAACCATATAGCAAACTTAAGTGGGTTTAGTTTTATTAAAATAGAGAAGTTGATTATCCGCCAAGCTGTGTCATAACTATACCAGCAAAGTCTAGAATGCCACTCAAACAAAAAGTTTTATGCCGCTCTGGACAGTAGAATTTAAGTAATATCGCAGCTCTTTTTGATAGAAAAAGGTCGAGCTGGAGATCGGGTGATAACACACTTAAGAACATACTTAACGGATTCTGCTACGCCTAAGGGACGTAACTGCGACGGTTTAGCTTTCTGGGCAACGAGATTAGACTTCATCATCTGGAATGTCCATCCTTACATATCGTCACACAGAGAACTTCCAAGTAGGCAAAATCCTAAACTTAATCATTGTAAATCGAAGCCCAGACTCGTCATATGTTACATTTTACACTTATACAGGCCAAAATGCCTATCAATCTATTCAATCATCACTATGGCCTTCGTCAAAGCTGGCATTTCTAATTCCATGTACAACAAAAGCGGTCGGCAAACCCAATTATCCCAATAATGAAGGCAGATTACAATAACACAACGTAAACAACAAGAAAACTAAATCTAATTCAGCTATTCTCAGTAAGGCAAATCTACTTACATATACCACTTCTGCTAGTCCATGTTCTATTTATACGTGAGTTGTCCATAAAACGGGGAGAGGCGATAAAATGTCCGTTATCGCTCTGAAATTCCCAGAGAAGGACCTAAATCAATCTAAGTCAGTAGTAAGTCCACACAATCCAGTTCGATTGGTAAGCAGCAGCAATGATGCCACCGTGGAAACAATGTGTCTAGACAGAGGTAAAATGATTGCATGGCTGTGGGCTGATAAGGAACAGTTCTCGGTGTACACTCTGGTAAGGACTTCAGAACCCCTCCGATGTACTGAACAAGGTTAAGGTCTGGAATGGATGAAGATTGCTTCATAATTGTATTTTGGGTGTATTTCGTGGGGCGGGTGTTCCCAGGTTGTGAACTCGATCAATAGTTCGACCTGCCTGTATGCAGATGTATCGTGGTTCAGACATCATATTTGGTCTTTGCTGAAAGCGGAATTGTGATATGTGACCGTTCTGGAAGAGAAATGATCGTCTCCATAAATAGATAGATACGCTGACGTACTATCAATCACCTTCTTATCCCTATGTGGACATCAGTTCTTTATTGGTCGCTGCACCGACGGAGATGACATTGTTGTTAAGGACGGCGGGTGCGGGACGCTGCGTCTTCCGTGGATAATGGTAACCGTTCTAGGGTGCCACTCAAACCCATATAAACAGGGAGCATATTATTAAAAGTTAACATCAAGATGAAGAATGTTTTCAAATTGGTTTGCAGGTTTAAGACGCATTTGACGTGATCGGGAGAAAATCTGACTGGTTGGGATTACGAGTCAATCTGTTTTTCCAAACTTTATTACGGAAATAACCTCCGTCAACGTTGTAGACAATCTCTTGACGTTTCAGCACGTCGTCGTGGGGAGGATGTCTCTGATATTTCCCTAACGCTTAAATTATCTCTCTCGTGTCGAAAATCAACATTTAATGACGACGTGAGTAGCGATATTCCTCGCCATTTGCCGAAACTCTAAACTGCAATTTTCCCTTTCAATTAATTTCACTATTTGCATTTCCGATGGACCGATATTGAATTGCTCGTTCGGGAAAAATCTGCAAGCTGACCAGACGAAAATGTTTTCGTCCAGATGCACGTGCAAAACCAGAGCGTGCTCGTAACATCGTATTCAAGGTTGAAGTTCGTGCTGGGAAGACGCCGGGTGTTTATCACAGCACCAGAGACAAAGCCTGGAAATATATTTCTAAATTAGAAATGATTGGTTAATTATTTGACAACGTGTTGGTAGTACTGGACACGATGGCCTGCTTCTGTAAAAGCTCTGTGCATCTGGACTGCATTAAGGTGTTCCATCTGTTCCAAATTACATGTCTTCATTAAGACTCAATCAGGACCATCGCATACATACACGTCGGTAAGGTAGAACATTGCCTTGGTAATATTGTTTGTAATAGATCTAGCCAGGCGTAATTGCGCCTCGTCGTTATAAATTTGTTCTTTTGACTACCTTATTACAATACATTGTGCGATAGTTCTCCTTGCCATCAAGAAACAAGACAAGCCACAATCCAAGAGGAAATGGACAGCTTAAAATACCAGCTTCCGTCGAGGTAATTAAAGACGAGTTTCGTTAGCTTTATGAGAAATAAAATATACTCAGGGATGTTCCGTTTGCGAAGAGGCCCTTGCGCATGGTCGGAGGTGCTTGGTGTGGATGATATATTTTCGGGAACATGAGTATGTTATTTATACCAAATGAACAGCGAATGTTCGAAACTGGCATTTTTTAAAACTTGCTAATTGGGTTTTGTTGGAGACTCCGATCCCAACCTCAGGCACCATCCCCCCTCCTTTCATCAACCACCACCCCCCACCCCCGTCTCATCACCATCTTCTGTATTCCAGACCTTGAGTAATTGAGGAGTAGAGGTACAGAGGTACTGTTAAAGCATAAGTGAACCCTTGATAAATGGAGACAGTGGCTGATGCTTTTCCATGTATAATCTCTTTTCCACAACTTGCGTTTAGCAGTCACCTTGAGTCTCAATTATCACAATGAAGAATGACCGACAAGCGTGGCAATATCGGATGTTACTGGGACTACCGACTTAATACCCAATCAGACGTGTTCCTCAATCTGACGTCATCATGCGTGGGTCACGCAATCCGTGTGCAGGAGATGGCATAGGGGACAGTTTCGTATTTTGCGGTGTGCAAGCTTGACGCTTCGAATTAATGCTTTAAATGTGACAAATAGACCGGTTCGCTTTTCATATCGGTTGTCGTTAGGATCGACATGCAATGTGCACAGAAACCCAAATGCTGTTCGCTCATTGCCATTATTGCAACAGTCATTGCACTGGCGTAACCCCAAGAAAAAAACTATTAATGCTCTATGGAAAAACGTGCACTGTGTTTGTTTTTCAATTTGTAAAACAGAACACACAAACTTTGAAGATGAAATCCATGTTATCAAATTTTCTCTTTTTATTATTGCCTTAGTTTAACCTCTGAATGTATTCAACGTTTCAGTCATCTTTGGTGTTAAATAAAGCTCACTCTGATAGATGTCTGAATTGTTTTCATCTGACATTTAAATATAGTTTAGTTTCCAAATTCACTTGTTTGCTGCAATTTTAAATTGACGCATCTAACATTGAGTTGTTTCTGACAGAGCGATGATTTGAGATTCACATTTTAATACATTTTTATGTACGGATACAAGGACTCCTCATTTGTGACGTTTGACACACAACTGGTAGACTAAACAATATCGACCCACGTTTCTCATTGTCCATCAATATTTGTTCTTTTGTCTGTTTTTCTAATCAGATGTGAATGCAAAAAGTTCTCAGACATCAGACATCTAAACATCAATCTTTTAAAACTGTCGAACTTGAAGAAAACACATACGACCCATTTTATTCATTAAACTAACTTTCGACAACAGCGACAGATTAGGATTTCATGGAGTAGAAGACATGAGTTCAATTTTTGAAAACTCACAACGTTTCTGCTCACATGTGACGAAATCGAATCCCCTGTGGTTTGTGAGGCACGGCGAAAGGGTCATAACACTGATTAGAGATGGCAGGGACCCCTGGTGGAATCACCACGCCTCACCTACCATGTGACAGGGCACGCGCGATGGCGCGCCTCCTATGGGTCGTGACGTCATAGCATGTTGAACCTCCGCACGTTTCCCTAAGACAAGACGCTGCTCTTGGATTGGATGGCGACTGTAATGGCGGAGTATGACGGACAAAATATCACAGAATGAATGAGGCCTCGTTAATTGTCTTTCCTCGAGGCGAAGGTTGAGCGGAGACGGGTGACCGACTGGTCCATTTCTCACGCCCGGGTGCATGTTGTTAGATGAGGACATTAGAACACGGGGTACAGAGAGTTGCTTCATCCTACCTCGCATGTGACCCGCCACAGTGTCTGCCTGACTCAGTTCCATTTGAATAATATTTTTAATTTGATTAATTACAGTATTTCAGTAAGATAATTTTTCAGCCCAAAGTGGCGTTTAATGCAACCATGAGATAAATTTCACATTAAAATGACCCTGCAGGATTAGCTTTCATTACGGAAGAAGCAGTGGACCGCAGTTTTAATATTCTAATAACATATTAGGCGTGAACATGTTGTAATCTATGTTTTTCGAGTGAATCACCTTAAGCAAATATCCTATTAGGCTAAAAATCGTGATTGCATCATGGGCCATAGCGCTGAACATGAGGATTGGTGTGAAAGCTTCAATGTTATGACCTGTGAATCTTCATACCTCTGCCACATTAAAAATTCTGAACACTCTAAGTGTGTTTGTCCAGCTTGAGTATTAAAATTACTTCTTTAAAATAATTTTTAGTACCAAATCATTTGCAAATATGTAACACAGTTTCTTGAGTCAAACAGACACAATGTTCATCCACGGAAGTAATACTAATGCTAATACATGTATATATGAAAACGTTGATACAACGTTGATAGATACCTAAGTTGTTATGTTGATACCCCTCTCAAATACAGTACAACGTCGATACATGTCTAAGATGCAACGTTGATACATGTGTAAGTTACAATGTTCATACATACATGCAGATGTCTAAGACACAACGGTGATATGTATCTCAAATACAGCGTTGATACAGGTCTAAAATACAATATGTGATTAAATGAGTGGCTAGCACACATTCGTATGTGTTAGTGATGCGTAATTTAGTTCCAGGCGGATACATATATGGTTATCAATCATAATAGGTGACGTTCTGTGAGAAGATGTAACTATTTTTACCTAGTGATATGTTTAAGCTGTTCACGATCAGCTGTACGTCTTTTTCTGTACCAATTTTATTTGTAATAAGAGGCTTGCGTTGAAACACTCTTTTCAAATATTTACCTTAGACCAATAAAACATTCTCGTTGACAGCTAGTCGGAAGTTAAAGTCTTGCGTGAGTTCAAGTACCGCCTCAACGATTCATAAACGTCAACAAACCGCAGACTTTCAGCTTCAGAACTGCGTAGCAAAGATATTTGGGATAAAATGTTCACAAATTAACGTCACATCGTGGCATTAGCAGTGTTTTGCCCAAAGAACAGTTTGTTGTTACGCTGTACATAGTTGCAGGGACAGGCGAATGAATAACTTATCCTTAATTGTTAGGCCTCTCTCAGTTAGAGAGCGCATGCTACATCTTGAAACGCGGTATGTAATATCACTCGATTTGGTCTTTTTGGAAATGTTAATTACAAGACTTATCATGATATGTGAGACAAAATTCCTTTTATCACATGCACCAAGACATAAATGTTAAAGTTTAGATGCCAATTAAAGTGACGGCAAATAATTTTGTGATGGTATCAGCTAACCTTCTCCGAATAAGAGAATAAAATGGTACTTTCTGTAGTACCTGAGGAGCTAGAAGCATATGAAAGCGCTTTTAACGGCGACTACACCTGTCCCCACCATCTTTGTATCATTGGTGGATGTCGATGTCCGTTTAAAACCTGCCAGATTGTATCTTCTTCCAGTTGCAGCCAATCTAGCTAAGCACCTGTCTGCCCAGTTGGGTTAAGACAGGGCTCCCCTCTCTCTCGTTCTCTTTCAGTACAGCATGCAGAGATTAGAGTGTGGTGTCCAGTTTCGTTTTCTTCATCATCAAGGAGATGGAATACAGGCTAACAGGGGGTTATTTACACTTCGTCTTTGAAATTAACCCCCAACATAGCATTTGGTGAACACGATTACCACGTGGCAATGTAGGGTATTTTAAGAAATGACCTTTATGTTGACATAAGTACATTAGATATGTAAAACGAACGTGGAAACAATTTTTAAACATGTTTCGTTGCGGTTTCTTTGGTTTTGATTAGTGCAGAAGAACATGAAAAATGTTAGAATTGTACTGTGTCACTGAAAACAAGGCGCAGTGAACAAAGTGGGGCCTTTGAGGATACAGACACAGCGGTGCTTACATTATTACCATGAGGTGAATTGGGGCCTCCCTTCCCTTCTGAATGGTTTATTTGCCAAGGCATTTTCAGGAGACAATCGGGATCCTTGTTTGTTTGATAGTCAAAATGAACTTATTACTTTGGTTTATATTAGTATATCACAATTTCATTTTTGAAATAATGCTAGCAAATGGGTTTTCTTCTGTGTCATTATATTTTTGTTGAAATGAGACACCCAATCCTGTTTTCAAAATGCAGATGTTGCAAAATATCGAATTATATTATGATTCGATCTCACGCTCTCTTTTATGCTAGTGCAATCCAATCGATCTCAAGTGGGTTTTTTTTATTAATTTTTTGTATTGTTTTGTTTTGTTTTACATCTGTTAAGTGAAGACTTCCAGTGCTCACATATACATAAAGCGAATACTAGTTCAGATACCTTCTATCACAACTTTTGAATTATCTTACCGAAAAGTGATCGTGTACGTGAAGAATGGTTGCAAATGTTGACAAATTTTGACCACTGAAAGATGGAATCTTACTATGTAATTGCCCACAATGAGATATTACCGTGTACTAGTAATATTTCGCAACTAAATCTTTTTCTTGTGTAAGCGTGTTGTTGAAAACCTTGAACTGATGAGAAGTATGGGAAGTTCTGATAAGACGAAGATAAATATTACGCTTCTTGTTCATGGACGCAGAAGAGTTCGGTAAAGGAAACATTTTATCTTCAAAGGTCACCTTATACGATCGTTTTAGCCAAAGACTTCTGTCAGTATGCAATTTTCATGGAATGTTAATAAATATTCATGTCTGACCGTTTAAGAACAACGAGGAGAATTTATTAACAATACGATTAAGCGGAGCAAGCGTACCGATTATGTTTCAATCCTCCGTTCCGCCCAAAACGCATGAATAATAAACGTGTATATCAAGATTCACCTTGGCGATGTTAGTTCTGGTAGACGAAGTGTAATACCGAAATGCCAAGGTACGAGTCACCTGAAGAAAACATGTTCCGGGGGGCTGCTCTTAACATAAGTAGCCAACAGTGAAACCGACACGCCAAACAATGTCTTAAAAGCATGCATTCTCCTCCTTCATACAGGACAAGCTTGTCAAAGTAGCACATAAAAGCCAGCGAAGCCCTCACAAATACACCTATATTTGTACGAAAGCATGACCCTTTAACCTCGCCAACTTATCATGTAAAAATACAGAACGGAATTCGGACGTCTTGCTCCAAACATCCGCATATGCGGTGACGGAACTGTTTTGTAATGCAGTCAAAAAGCAATAAAGACTAGACCCAAGCAGATTGTGTTTCTGCGTTTGCATGTCTGTTTGTTTTCCCTCATTAGAGCACAGGAAATTCAATAGCATGTTCAAACGTAAAAATGTTCGCCGCTAATAATATTGAAGAAGATATTCTTGCAATACGTTCGGGTAATGGGGATAGTATTGGGCGCTGTGTTAAAAGACAAACTGGGGAAGTGGGCGAGGTTGAACATGGAGAGAGTACAGAGACGATGGTAATTGCCATCACATGGCGCACCTGTCGCCGTGAGAACTGCAGTTTAATATTTACAGGAGCATAGACTGATGAAAGCCTCTTTCAGACGCAAATGTTGGCATCTCTGTATCATTCAGTATCATTTCAATGCGTTCTGAGAATTTTTTTAAGATGTAAAGGTCCTGTTTTAAATTTATAGCTTCTCTTGGAATGATTTAAATTTTTATGCTAAAATGCATACATGATAGATATTGATCTTGGCTATGCATTCACACAAAGTCTATGAATTAACTCTTTACAGATGATACCTGTAATTGTAATTATGCTGCAAGTACAACATGTCTCATTTCACCATTTAAAGTATTACGATTTTCACTATTTTAACGCTCACGGAATCCATTTCCGCTTCATTACACTGGTAATGACGGTATCTTTTATTATTACGATGGCTCATATTAAGAAAAGTATTTCGATTATAATCATGTCTTCAGCACTAATAAATAAAAGTTTAACGCATATTCAAGCAAATCGCATATACTCAGCAACGATGAAACGCGATGAATATAGGTTAACGTCTCACAAACCATTGTAACAACCCACTTCAGCTTTCTATGACTGTGTTACCCCAATGTTTACATGTACTAAAGCAGATAATACACATATGTAGTCTAACGGCTAATATATCCAGCTCTCCGTGATTTTCCCGTAAACTAAACTCATCTATTTTTACCCTATCAACAATGAACAAGGTAGTACCGCGTAGTCTACGACTTATTTCACTAAGAATTGGCGTTGACTCAACGGAACACAGAACACGTGATCCGACCTGAGGTGGATGTTTATTGTTTAAGATAGCTAGTCCATCTTCACCAACGTAAAAACATCCTGTAAAAGGGTTCCGACATCTTGGAATTTCCTTGGTATAAGTCAACACCGTCTGGACGAGTACCACTCCATTTCGACATAGTTCACACAGCTATTGACTGTTGATGTTATATATCACTCATATCTAACACGTAGTATTATGCTGCGTATTATGTGACAGTGATCTGTCGGAAAGGATAATGCAACGCGAAAGATCACTGTTGCTAAATCCACGTCTGCCAAGGGTCGTCTGGCCCGCTGCCACAAATCGGAACCGTTGTCGTTAACAGAATGCAACATTACTAAACAGAAGAACTACGCATTCCTACATGCATCTAAGAGCTGTTTGTGATACTAGACAAAACAGCTTCTTCTGCTTCCCTGCCCCAAATGATTTCGATGTCGTTAAAGGAATAGTTCAACATTGCTGAATATAAAATCAACGCCTTTATTAAAATCTGAAAAGTGTTTATGCTTTTCTGTGCATGTCATAAGTGTCCTTGTTTTTGTTCCTGGCTCACTGCACTAAATAAATATATATGTAGCATTGTCGAAACTACTTTTTCATGTTCGTTTAGTAAAGAAGGGTGGCGTAACTCTAAGTGTAATGTTTTCCAGAGCAAGTGATTCTACTTAACTTTCTTGGGTGCAAAACCTGATAATGAAAACATATAAAGAAGACTTCCGATGATTTCCCTTTACTTTACGAGCATGAATGCATGTTATCTGAGATTGTTAACGTTACAATCCGAAAGCGATAAAGCAGAAATGCACCAGAAAAATCATCGAGAGATTCAATGAAAAACAAACAGAGTATCAAGAATTAAAAACACTGAACGATAGTCCAGAAACATATCATGTATATTTACTCTGTACGATAGTTTCATCTCTTCCCTTTCTCATCCACTGTGATATAGCCAGGTATTGCTAAAACGTCATAAAACCAAACACACGCTGAACTAAAACGTTGTGGATTTTTTAGGTAGTTTCTTCTTACGCGCCCATCCCATAAGAAGAAGATGCGTTTGAGAGAAGGTGAGCCCTGTACCGTCTGTTGTTATCGAGTTTTCACACGTGCGTTAGGAGAAGTTGAATTGTATCCACTTTCTCAAAACAAATAAGAACCAAATCTCCAAATGTAGCCGTGGTGGTGTGTGAATTAATGGAGTATGAAATCAGTCCCACATTACACGAGTTGAGACGAACTGCGAGGCACGATATGAGGAAAGACGTTGTTTGCGTAGGTCCCACAGTCTCTAAGATGGTGGGAGGGTTCCGACGGGTAGAGCTATTAAGGTCTGGAGATCCTGCTTGCTGAGACATTAGAGATTTGGAGAATCTCAGGCAGTAACTGCTGAATGCGTTGGGTGTTCATTACTGTCAGGAAGATGTTCTGGTTTCAGATAGATAGATAGATAGATAGATAGATAGATAGATAGATAGATAGATAGATAGATAGATAGATAGATTGATAGATTGATAGATATTAACGTGTAGAGGGGTACCTTGTAGATACAGATCATGGCTAGACAGATGATTAGGTAGGTAAAAATATTGTGTCAAACTTGTGAATATTCCATCTTTTCTCATTTAGAGTAAAGTTGATTATATATTTTCACTGTGTGACAGGCAGACAGATGGATAATATGATATATTTGCCACAGATTTCCCGAGAGGACGTTGCACCTTTGTTGTATCATATTATACCCAGTAAATTGTGCGAAAAGGAAGAAAATAGTCAAATTACTATAACACGCCAGACATGTAAGTAAGTCTCAACCTGTGCGTTCTTTTGATGTGGGTTGCACCTGCGCCGATCGTCTCAGCCATAACAAAACTGCACACGATTTTTCTTCACTAGCCCTGTTTTCCTCAGTTCCCAATGTTCACATAGCGGCAATATAGCACAAAAACGTGGCCTATCATTTCTTCCTCTCGGAAATCTCTACTTTAGATGCTAACTCCAGATGCTTCCAGTCCCCTGGAAATACTTCGAGAGTTTTGGCTTAGTCAGAGAACAAAAACTCGATAACATTCTGCTGTTGAGGGTTCTTCACACCCTAAATCATATCTGTTCGTCATAAAGAAAAAAACAAAAAGGCTTATTTACACGTCATGCTCTCGACCGGTGCCTCGTTTCATTGTCTGTCCATTTTTTTCTTTTTCATACGTCCTGGAGATAGCAAAAATGTTTGTACCCTCCTTGCGACCATGGTATAGGGTCTTGGTGCGATGATGAACTTCACTATGTTATGTAACTTTAACATGGCCACGTAGAATTGGACTACGCTATATAAGTATGATTAAATCAGTGAAGAATGAAGTGTCAGCATTGCGTGAACGAAAGCATATTGGTACCGTAAAGGAATAAAATTAACAACAAACTTTCCTCACATTCTCACTCCCAACAGATGAAAAATGTCTGGGTAATGAAAATAACGAATTCCTAAATGACCGATTAACAGAATTACCAAAAAAGATTTATGTCAGTAAATACGGTAGACAAATGTAAATGGCATCTGGGAAAGGTACTGATTTCACGCAGGGGGACATCCTGAGGCCTGGGCCCTTGTAAGAATGAAATTGCCGTAACACACCATGACATATATAGGAGTGCTTTATCAGCTAGAGATTGGGTTTTACGTAGGTATATATGCCCTCTGGGAATTTCAGTATTACGGGAACCATTTAACCGTCTGATGCCCCGGGTTTCAATTATCGCGTATACACGTATTCATGTATATCACATAACGACTGAGGAGTCTCGAGCAGGTTCTATACATCGTCATCAGTTTCTTCATCTGTTTGCGCCTATTCCGAATCCAGTGGTGACGTCCGCGTAGCGATAAATGTTGGTCTAATAAACCTAAGCTTTTAGTCTAATTACCAATACGATGTCATGAAGCAGTGTATAAGTGTCGTTATGACGTCATTGATAATTACGTCACGTATGGGGATATAGATTCTGCAGAACTGGATAGCCTAACCTGATAAGGTATTTCGCTACACAAACGACTTTAGACTATGCAATTCAGTGGTGGAATGCATGAGTATAATCTATGTCATCGTTGCAAGATCTATGTCATCGTCGCAAGATCTATGTCATCGTCGCAAGATCTATGTCATCCTCATTAACCGGTCCTTACCTGTTCATGTACATCTAGGCACTGGATCATTAGGTACATAACCCTCGAGTCAACTGCAAATTGTGAAACATCAGAGCGAGTAAGGTTTAACATAGCGTTCAGCAACATTCTATGCATGCGTGGAATGAAATCCGAGCATTTGCATCAACGAGCGAACGTTACAACCACTAGCCTTGAGAGAACGAGTCTAGTCTGACACCTCTTAAAGTGAGTGAGTGAGTGAGTTTGGTTTTACACCGCTTTTAGCAATATTCCAGCGATATCACGGCGGGGGACACCAGAAAATGGGCCTCACACATTGTTCCCATGTGGGGAATCGAACCCGGGTCTTCGGCGTGACGAGCGAACGCTTTAACCACTTGGCTATCCCACCACCCTCTGACACCTCTTAAACAGTATTTCAAGTGTATTACTGCGTCTTGAGTTAATTTAAAGCGAAACCCCCGAGTCATGCAGACCCTGGGCAGTTACAAGTTTAGTGAATCCCGCGAGCACGGGTGGTTAAAACACTAAAAACAAACTGAGAGAAAAAGCTCGGATTAAAATTCACGAACATGTAAATTCTGGCACGCATCTTAGACGAGTGCACTCCATGTAATGTAATTTGCCATCTATATATGCAATCGGATATATACCATCTTGAAATATGCATGTGCAAAGAAGCTGCAACAGCCATGAAGAGAATTGATTCGCAATCTATCACGTAGATCCTTAATTACCTACACCTGGGGAAGTTCTACAACGGTGCAAGCTGGTACAGCCGAGGCAGTACCCCCATGACGACCCTCACAGGGGTGCCCAGATTTTTGTGACGTTGCCTACAAAAATATTCTTTAAAAAGCTAGGTTTCTGCTTTTGCAGCTTGCTGAATACAGATGTTATCGCCTTAATCACTTTCGAATTTCCGAACCCAGATTAACACGCATGCATGTGCAATCACGCGCATTATCATATACGTCTGATTACGAACAGAGCGTCATGCAAACACTCTGGGTTACTCTCTATGCATGGTGCCTGGTTTTTTTAACATATATATTTAAAAGCATACATGCACAAGACGATGCGGTTTCATGGTTAATTAATCAGTACTAAGCCACATTAACGAATAAAATGTATGATCCGTTTTTAATGCAAGGAAAAAGGCTTGACGTGCATGTGCAAACAGGCCAGATCTTTAGCTGCAGAAGAAAACGCCATTCATGTCTAAATTGGCAGCGACAGGGTTCAGCCTCCATCCAACTCAACGATTAAATTCTCGTTCATCTGATTCCGTGTTTTTACCTTGCTCCTCGTGGTCGTGACATTAAGTGAGAGGATTATTTTGAGAAAGAAAAAACATTTTCAGGTTTGAAAAAAACCTTGTTAGTCTAAAATGAGGTATGATACCTGCGGATATATAGCAGGAAGCACATCTCATTTGGTCATGGGGGGTCGGAAAATGGGTAATTATGAGCAGAAAGATCAGATTTCCAAGTAGCTGTGTGCTATACACTATTCAGTACTGAAGATACAGACATAGGGAAGAAGATAACATCTTATCACCAGAGATGCCGCTAACCACTGTACTGTAGGACAGTCAATGATGAAGAATGAAAGGTGAACGTCAACGTCGAATTTCTAAAGACGTCAAGGTCAGGAATCGACGTTACGGTTTTCAGAGAAATACGAAGACCATGGCATATGTGCATGTCAGTCTTCAAGGTGTAAGTGAGCTAGTGAGTTTATTTTTACGCCGCGTTTAGCAATATTCCAGTAACATCACATCGGGGAACACACAAGAAATGGCCTTCACATATTGTACTCATGTGGGGAATCGAGTCCTGGTAATAAGTGTGAAGAGAGAACACATTAACCACTAGGCCATTCCACCATCCATTAGGGTGCAAGTATTCAACAGCTTGACAAAACATACTTTATTTTTTACATTCGATTAAGATTAACAAATTGTCATCTGGATAATTACCATTCGTTTACAATAAATACTCAGTCATTTATATGTGTATTACATGTGTATCTAAATGTTAATGTGGGATACATCTACGTCTGAGTGGCCGTGGTATCTGTAATTTTCACATTGTCATCCTTGACACACGTTTCACCATGGTAAGTCTCAAAGGACTCGGTAAGACAACACTAGAAATGAATCTACTGACAAACCAGTCCCCACGAACTTTTATGTCATTCATCTTTCAAAACAAATTACCTATGATTCCCTGTTTCCTTCATAACCAAAAACACGATATACGTCACACTCGGAACCAAGCAAAGGCTTCACTCAACCCTCATCGCCAAAGATAATTATGCAGAAGAATTCATAAGGCCTTTCCCTTACCATCCCCATGCATCAGTGCTCAGTTAGATGTGAGAGCTGCTTACCACACCCTAGAGTAGTAGTAAATATGACATAAAGTGGAACGACTTTCCACAGGCCCATAGACCAAGACTAAAGCTAGTCTCAGTCTGTCAGCTGGGCTCTAATGTACGAGTGGTTTTTCTTCTACTAGTGCAAGCTTCCGCGGATGGCGACCGCATTTTCTACTTCAGCTTGTAAGATAATAAGCAGGCTGGTCGGTGGACCGTTGCACTGAAGCTAACGTTTGTCCATAAACTAGCCAATTTGGTGGCTGTTTGCCTTCATAATGCACAGTTAACATCGCTGTTTTCTTTACCTGCACCTGAACATACGGAAGGAGAAAGAAAGCATCAGATCCAAGGAAAGAAGCGGCTTATGGCTTCTCGCATGGTATTGTGTGTCTGTTCATAGACTTGGTAAAAAATAGAATAAACAGGAGAAACGTTTTGAACAATATTGGGGAAGGTGCCTGACTCAATCAACGTGATGCAAAGTTTATCTGAAAACGGGGAACATAAACAGTATTGTCATAATATGTGTGGTGAAACAATTGAATGCTGCGTATAAGAGTGAATGAGTATGGTTTTAAGCCGCTTTAAGCAAATATTCGAGCAACATCACGACGGGGGACACCAGAAATGGGCTTCACACGTCATACCCATTTGGGGAATCGAACCGGGTCTTCGGCGTGACGAGCTAAGGCTTTGACTGCTAGGCTACCCCACTGTCCCCCTTGTCCATAAGAAGAAAACTTTGGTGCAGCATTAAACCTTACAAGTTTTGTATAAACCGAAATCATTTTTTATCCAAATGGAGATATTTCACACAAAAAAATGTTAAAAATCAAATTCAACATTTTTATGATATTATTATAGAAACGTAAATGCTTGAACATGTTAGCATGCATATATGCATGTGTATTATTCTAGATCTACTTTATGCACATGTTTTGTCATCTGTAATGACACAGCCAATCCATCAAAACCACATTGCATTACAAAAACAATGACTTTAACAACAACACTTTGCATTCATTTTTCCATCATTATTTGTTATCAGATTATGTTGTCCGGTAAACGACATCATGCCGACACAAAGACGATCACGTGATGCCTGAATCAGACGCGATCCAGACAGAACTGACTGAGAAGTATGTGTTTATCTCTGACGGGTTCAATGTTATACAATCCCGAGTACAACCGTTGCCCTTGAGCTCTTTGAAATATCTGAATGTGCCGTTTGAGGCGTTATAATGAAGATACATAGAGCAATGCAAACCCCACCAGCAGTGTTTTTCCGAGCCAGAGACATATACTTTAAGCCAAATGGTATTTGTTAATGCCAGGACCTCACACGAAAAGGGATCCCCCTGGCTTTGATGCCCCTCCGAGGTTGTCATCCCCGACTCATCCCAGTTTGTTCTGTCACGCAGATAACGGTACAGGGGTAGATACAGATGATAAATAGCCCTAGTGGGATGTTTAATTTTCGCCATTTCTGTTAACAAATGAACACATGGTTGGGTTCTTGTCTCACGTGCGGGGCCTAGTTCAAAGTGGCGTAACAGGTTGAATTCCTCTTGTAATCGTATCTAATCCAGAACGCATGTTATTTCTCTCACTCCATCCATCGATATATGGTATGTGAGGTGAGACCTCAGACCTATGAAAAGAGTGAACGGAGATTTTAGGATTGTTCACTCCTATAAAATTTATGTAATGAGAGCATCGAGATCTTGTAACTCTTGACTCCCTTTAACGTTAAACAAAGATTGGATTGAGATCTTGAGATTCTTAACTTCTTTTAACGTTGTGAAATGAGTGAATCGAGTTCCTGGGATTCTTCACTCATTTTTAACGTTATGCAATGAATGAATCGAGATCTTAGGATTCCTGACTCCCTTTAACGTTAAACAAAGATTGGATTGAGATCTTGAGATTCTTAACTTCTTTTAACGTTGTGAAATGAGTGAATCGGGATCTTTGGATTTTTCGCTCCTTTTAACGTTATGTAACGAGTGAATCGAGATATTTGGATTCTTCACTCCTTTTAACGTTATGTAACGAGTGAATCGAGATCTATGGATTCTTCACTCCTTTTTAACGTTTTGCAATGAATGAATCGAGATCTTAGGATTCCTGACTCCCTTTAACGTTAAGCAAAGATTGGATTGAGATCTTGAGATTCTTAACTTCTTTTGACGTTGTGTAATGACTGAATCGAGTTCCTGCGATTCTTCACTTGTTTTTAACGTTTAGCAATGAATGAATCGAGATCTTTGGATTCATGACTCAGTTCAACGTTATGTAACGAGTGAATCGAGATCTTAGGATTCTTCACTCCGTTCAATGTTATCTCATTAATGAATCGAGATCTTTTACCCTTATACAGTGAGTTTAGGTATTGGGTGTTATTCATTGTACCTTAATGTTTATGTGAAATTATGATTTAGAAACAGCACGCTCTTGGCTCCTTCTACCGTAGTGGGCGTGGTTGGACCTCATAAGTATGCATGTAGACGCAGGTAACGTTGATAAGAGGGCGAGTATGGTTTAATGCCGCTTTTAGCTATATTCCAGCAATATCACGGCGGGGAACACCAGATATGGGCTTAACACATTTTAACGATGGGATCGAGTGTGGGTCTTCGGCATGACGAGTCAACGCTTTAACCACTGGGCTACCCAACCGCCCCTTATAAAGAGAGAGATGACAGTGAGTTCGATGCCTGTGTTTAATGTATTTAGGGGAGTGATTTACTTAACATGTTTTACTTTCTGCCGTTTGACCTTGCGGGAAATGTGTAAGTGGTTTTAATAATATTATGCTTTTGAACAGTGTTGGAGTATCTTCCACGACTTTCATTTTATTTTAAGAGGAAAGCCCAAACGGCAGCTTGTTTATTACAACAACGGGTTTGATGCGGATAATCATAATCAGTACGAACTCGGGATGCGATCTAAACGTCAGCAGATCCTGGTACTGCTAAAGGATGAAACCCGCATCTGCGACATCGCCAACGAGTGAACCTCCCATTTAGACCCATTTTTCTTTGCACAGTTACTCAATAAATCGTTGAAAACATCACACAGTTCAAGATATCCAGCGTCCCTCTGATACCCAAATACCCCAAACAATAGAGAACCCCGAGTAGACAGTCTCTTGTTCTGTCCTCGGCCCCGTCATACCAAAAAGACGCTAAATGGCATGGTACCTCAGTGAGCTGGCACATACAATGAGTTTGCACACATGCACATCCTCATATGAGCGAAATATTCTCAAGTACGACATTAGGCCCCATTTCACCTCACTTCACCAAACAATAAAGATGTGTTCACGTTTGATCAACAATGACAGGATGTTATTGAGACACAAATTCACAGAGAAGGAAATTACCGTGCGTTATTGGTCACTTCTACAGACAGTATAGATGTACAGGACAGTCTTCCCTCAATTAGATTTCACGTACCATACCCTCTGTTGTCAAGGAAAATAGGAGGCAACACTAAATCATTCATAAAAGGTCAGCAGACGTAGAGGTATATTCCCAGTTATTTTTTCATCTCGGGACCATGTTTTGATTTCATTGTCTCACTGGACAGCACCACCAAACAAACAATGGGAGGTGAGGTGTTTTCAGACAATTGGAGGTTGACTCATTTACCTACATTGTATGTGGGAAATGGGCGTCTCATCATGCAGACTATGCTCACAGCTAGACGATAATTGTCACTCACTTTCTATTAATCCATTTCTGAATAAGTCCCTCAGATGCACATTGTGTGGCGTAGGAAGACTGGCCGCAGTCGGAAAATACAGAAGGCTCGGCTGTTGATAAGGTTAACGACTGTGCTACATTTTTTCTACCCAGAGTAAAAAGCCGAGAATATGGGTTCTGACTTTTGTAATCAGTGGAATAAAATGTCAGGACGAGAAGAGATAGGAAAATGTGATGAATTAACCAGGTTTTGTGCTGGTTATATTTGCACATGTGGTACATCTTGAAGCAACTCGATGTCTGCTGCAGCTTGTCAGCAGGGATTGAAGGACTTCGTTAAGCATTTTGTAAAATGTGTCCATGTGCGCCTTCACGATGTTGGGGAGATGATAAAAGAAGAGGGAATTGCATTCAAGAAAATGTGACATTTTCTGCAAAGTTCATCCTGTTGAAGCATATAGGGTGTATATACCACGGTAAATAACAGTGGCCCTGGAATGAAAAGCTAAGACTGACCTTAGAAACGATCGTTGTTCACTGTAACGATTCTGTCCTTAATCGAAAATGCCATTTCCTTTGGCATTATGGAATTTCATTGATTTGAAATCAAGTATTGTTCGATGGGTGAAAATGCACACAGTTATTCCAGTACAACATGTCCATCATTACAAAGTTCGGATGCTGCTGTAACTTTAATTAAGTTTGGAACTCATTAAGCAGCGAATTTTGTCGGATTTTTTTTTTTTTTTTGTAAACAAAAAGTGCAACCTAAAATTTCCATTGTGAAGAGTCACGCTCAGTTATGTGACAACCATTATAAAATAAATATACGTCTTCAAAAATATGAAATTTTACAGAACTCATTTTAGTCACATATAGTCTACAATGCCCACTGACTCACTCTTTCAAATCACCCGTCATTCTCAGCATGGGTTTCCAGTATGTAAGAATGATTAAAGGTAGCAATTTATAAGAAGTTCCTTATTTATTTATGGTTGCATCTAGCATATGTCACCTACCTTTTAACTTCCTTCAAATCTGTAAATATCATATGGCGTCCATTAAGATGTGGTTGCGTATAATGATTTGTATTTCCCAGTCAATTTGTTATTACTAAGCCTATCGACACGCGCCAGAAAGAGGAAGTAAGGAATGCAAGCTTGATTCGGCCACACATCTGACAACCATTTGGCGGAACATTCGTCATTAAATAATCCCAGTGGAAACGTATTTATTGTTGCTTTTGCTTCTACCATGGTAGTATATTTATCTTCTTGTCTTGTGCAGACCACGTGGGCTGGGGGATAATTTCCCCATTGTCGGGACACAAACACCATCCTCCCAGCACCCCAACATGAAACGCCAGTTGAAACCGCAGGTAGGCGTTAAGAGAGGTACATGTCAAACAATGGAAGAAATGACATAGAACTTACCCCCATGCTTGTTTCCCCAGCTACGTTCTTCGAGCCTTCGCCTCAAGGTGTGTTTCTGAGAGTCTGCCTAGCTAAGCAGACTTGCCTAGGGTATCCAGTCTCAATATCCCCAGTCACACGTTGGCCCCGTATTGCTATTACAGATCTTTTAGTCATGAGATGCTGCCATTCAGATTACCTTCTATAGTTCTCCTGCAGTTGTTTGTTGTAATCAGAACTTTTAGGTTTTGATTTTTTCGGTAGAAATCGATTGTTTTGTATTTCTTACTGTTGCAGAGATGTCAAAGCCCTGCAAATGAATCATGAGTCGATGCTGTTGTCAGTAACTGTGGTGATATACCTGGGCTCTTCCTGAAGCGACAAAATGCACCGTCTTTCTTTTCTATGGCAATTCCATATCCAAGACTGCCGCATGAAAAATATTTTTTGAGAATGGGTTCAATTATGTTTGTTAAGTGTGGTATGAGATTTTGACAAAATGGCATTTGGACTTGATGGTTCTCTTAATTTGTTGTTAAATCCCACCCAACGGGCTCATGTATATGTGTGTGATAAATGTATTATATATCAAAAACTTTACATCAGTAACTTTTTCTAGTTTCTCAGTTTCAAACAATGAATCTACCAACCGCCGCACGTGGATCAACGGTAGCAAAACAAACAGATCAATAAACATTCAAATCACAATTTACGAAATCTTTTAATTCATCAGTAAAATCTGTATTTACTCTTATTTGCTATTTGTCTCTAAATTCGGGTTCCAAAGGTACTTTTTTCCGAATCAAATATCACGAAGTGTTTCAAGAACTGCACAGAGCAAATGCCAACCATCAGCAATGTTATTGTTAACTTTCTTTATCAAACAGCGCGGTGAACAAACTGTATCAGTTGCATAAAGGCGTTTTATCACGCGGCATGAGTGTAAAGCGCCACGTGAGATGCCAAACACTCAAATCCATCTGATTACATCAAAGCAACAATAGCAAGCAAAGTATACGAAGATGTGTGCACGAAATGCTAAAGACCCAAGTTCAACGCAGGGTTAGTGCTTATAAACCTCACAATCTCTACGCCGCCTTGTTTTCACTCCCCTTGCAAAGGGATCGGGGATAGGTCTCGTGACTTGATAATACCTCCATGACATTACTCTCGAACCCAGACGGAATCCAGCTTCTTTAAGCAAATTTATTATCTAGAATATCCGGAAGAAAATGCACAAAGCCTCAGCTGGTTTAATAAAACAAAAGAGATGAATGATGCTCTTCCTAATCTGAAGGAGAGGACACGTGAACGGAACGTCGCGACGTTGGCGGCGATCTTAAGAACAACGACGATACGTAGATCTGATTTCCTCACTTCGACCTCACATCCGGGCATCTGATCGACGTTCCTGAAATACACGTACACAGACTCGCCTCTGTTTGTTGGACTGTTGCTTTGTTCTCTAAGTGTTCTCCATCTGGCGAGAGGAGAAAGAATGGGGATCAATTGGTGAAATTAACCCCCAGACAACATCTGACCTCTTGAGGATGATGCCAAACATACGTAGACGTCGACCATGAAAGAAACGTTAATTTCATTGTGGTGCTCTATTTGGTATGTGTATCGTTCATGGTCAAATTCAAATGGTCAAATTCAGTTTGATGAACATAGACACACACTTACAAACACATGTACGTACGTGCGTGCGTGCGTTTGTGTAGACGTAGATTAATGCAGACACAGACATGAACTGGAACAAACATTCAAAGAAACGAGTTTGATCATTAAATATTTTTTATGAAAATATATTTATACAGACCCGTGAAGATCCGGGATAGAATTTATCTTCAGCAACTTTTCGTAAGAGGCGACTAACTGGATCATTTGGTCAGGCTCTCTGACTTGGTTAACACGTCATCATATTCCAATTGCGCGGATCGATGCGCATGTGTTGATCACAGGATTGTCTGGTCCAGACTCTGGAATGGCATTAAACAGCAAGCCAAATCAACATTAATACATTGTACTTATTGCTTAATTTGACAAACGTTCTTTAGCAATGTATTATTCTAAAATGAAATTATATTCCAATGAAGAAGCTGTTCGTAAACTTTATTTCGTAGTTTCAAACATCGTTCAAACAGTTTTAAGTCATATAAGGGCACTGCCAATCCCTTGACCTATATTAGTGTTGGTTTATGTTATGCACAATTTGCATCCCGCGATTGTCCAGTATTTCTATATTTAATGTGTAAACGTCTCAGAACTCTTTCATCCTGTCGATTCCACCTTGGGTGCTGGGTTTGCCATCAGCTATTTTCCTGTTACTGGTGTCTATTACAGTGTTAATTGCTGCTGTGGATGACGTTTGTCTCGACTTCTTGTTATTACCATATACCCCAGAGACAAGGGCGCCTCAAAACGGGATACTCAAGTCTTCAGAGCAAGTGATTGCCAAAATAAACAAGCATTCTTCAAAGGATTCCAAAGTTTATCAATTTGACCATAAGGTGTTACGCGCAGTTGACCTTAACAAATCCCTGTTTAGGATAATTATTTCCAATCCTCAAGCTAAAGTCGTAGTCGACCACCAACAACACTGTTTGATGATGTTGGGAGGGGTCTTTACTCAGTCTGACGTATGTATGTTAATAGCCTTTAGCAGACTGACCAGTAGCCAGTCTTGGGGGATCGGAATGTCATCAAAGCAATTTAGTGGACACCTGGAGGACAAGGCACTTCTCAACCTGTTGTAATAGATTTATTCTCCAGGTCATGTAGGAACTTCGTTCACTAGTTAGACTGCCGTATACATGTATCTTGTTTTACAAACGTCGCGGTGGATGGGGCACTTGTCTTTAAAAAAACTGTGGTCAAAATAAAGTATTAAAACGGTGCCCAAACTCAGCTTTGATTCCTGTATCTGTTACAGGACCATCGAATACCCAATTCTTGCATGATTCCTCTTTTCCACAACCAAACATTGTGTATGCTTTCTTGTTTGGCAGTTTAGAAAAAGTACCTTGGCCATATATGTATGAACTGGATCAGATCTTTTGTTTGCTGACGACTTGCTGATATGACGAAAGACCTGGTAGCCCACTGGTTTCTTTTGTACAAGGATTAACATTGCTTGTCCCCTCTAACCAATATCATTGACACGGCAGTGAGTGAGTTCATATTCGGTAGTATATCATCTAAACCGTGAAAAGGCAAGCACTTCCTAATTTCACTTCTTGTTCCAGTTTCATTAGCATGTAGAAAATGGTTCATCTGACTATTTAGCTCATGGCGCCTATGGCTACGAGTTTGTTGTAAAATACTGTAGCAACAGAATCGACTTTGTGTTCCTGTCCAACGAAACGCAGAGAACCGAAACACAATTCGAGAACTCACAAATGTCAATATTTTGAATATGGGTCAATGCAATGCTGTGTAAAACTGTGTTAATAATCTTAAAATTGGATAGTAAGTGACAGTTACGATTGGCACAAATGCAGTGAGCAGAAACACCCTGATTGTAATTGCAGCGGCAGAGGATTGACCTTAATTGATTGTAATAGAGACCCGCTAACGGCATGGCTCCATGTGACCAACACAATCGAATTACGATGAAGCTCCGAGCGTGTTTTTATGCAAGACATTTGCTAACCTAGTCATTAAGCAGATGCAAATACACCGGAGTTAGGACTAGGAGTTAATGTTCATTTGCCTCGGGGTAGAAATGCCCCGTAAGGAGAGGGGACAAGGCGACTCCCTTACCCCCAGGCTTCCTTTGACCAGATGGTCCGCGTCCATTTGACACATAAACTGCAAACAAAGGGTGGGGGTGTTGGTGCCAGAGGCCCGGATCATTTTTAAGGAATGGTACTATTGGTCATTAATATTTGAACATTGTCATCTGAATGAGTGCTGATGCATAAAGGTGATATTGTATGAAATTCTGTCAGTTCTGTCAGGACAAAGGGAACGGCCAGACTTGTCCTTATACGAATACTGTTAACAGTTTCAACAATAGAACATTAAGAATAACAATCGTACTGATTCGTGATCTCAGATTGTAACGATTCACACCATTCTTCTCCATGAGAACCAAATATTCGGAAGCAGCTGAGTTGTACCAACTCATTAAGAAATAGTCAACTTGGTCTGATACAGAACAATGGAGAAAATGTCAATTTTTTGAACAAATAAAAGAAAAAGTTGATTCACTTGCAAGTCTAAATGTCAGAACGGATTTCATATAATATCGCACAAAAATAATTAGCTTTCCTTTGAGTGCTGTGATTCATCTAATGTATGATTTTACCTCAATATTTCTCGTGTGACGATATTGGGTTTTGTGTTTTCTTTTAAACGGTCTTTTATTTTGAAGAATATCTAATGAACAGAATCTCAACTGGTCATGCAGCAAACTCATTTCAAGTTACTCCTTTTTATTTCAGTACAAAACTTCGTAGCAAAATACCACTTCGTCATAATATGAGTTTTACGAGCTCTACTGAAAGCACTTAAGCGCTTCTTCACTATTTTTGTCATTTTGCCGAGGCGAAGGAGCGACTGGTGAACGTAGCTCAGCGAGGACCCTATGGTTCCCATACTTTTCAGTTGTCAGCTGTGTTATCACCTGTCCGGAAGTTTTGGGTTATATTTTATTACTGATATTACTATTTTTTCAACTACTGATTTGTACGCTTGCATTTTCTCCCATACCATTCAGAAGTGTTGTCAGGTAAAATGGTCACCTTGAAGATTGTGGTACTATGTAGCACTGTGCATACGTGATAACGCGTGTTTTACAGTGAACCACAATTACCTTTTAGAAGCCTCTTGGCATGACGCTACCATCGACTCTCCGCTCAACAGACACACGCTCCGTTGGCTTGACCATCGAGGTGGAGGGGGATATCTTAAAAGGAGGGATTGTCAACTTTTGCCGGGTGTAAATTTTGAATTTTGATATCCATCGTGTATTTGTGTCTGACTTTCTGTGTGTGCTGTCGTGTGCGTGAGTGTTGGTTGCGGGAAAGGGGGGGGGTGTGTCTAGAGAGGTATCACCTTGACACGTCACCATAGCTTTTTTCCATTATACGTATAGTTTCTTCTTCATAGACATCATCTTGTTTTGTTGATTATATCATGGGGTCGTTTACTAATTTTCAGTTAAAGCTAGCATTGGAAACACAAATATTACTAGGAGTATCACTTCGCAACCATCAGATGATACAGAATATGAGATCACATCGGAGTACCGACTCTACCAGCATGAGGTTATGAGGTGCAACGGTTGACCCCGAGGTGGACCACGTGCTATCCAAAAAAACGACGTTACAAGTTCTCCTCTCAGTAATTAGCACGCACCTTCTTCTCAACACATCACCTGTCTGCCCTCCTCCACCACCTGTCAGATGCTTGATCATTAAACTCTGCAACAGAAGCCGACAGCCAGACTTAAGGATGTCATCAAATTAGCACTATACCTGCTGTATGTCCGTAAAACGAGTTCAAATTACAAGGTTCCGTACAGTTGGAAAGAGGTAGTAAACTTGTAAATTGCTTTATCAGTACTCCTTAAAGAATAAAGCCACAATCGTGAGCCCTTAACTATCAACGGACTTCGGCTGGTCGATTAGGTTGACGATTAAGGGTTTGGGGGTTGGCTGATGCGGTTATCCATGTTTTGAAACGAAAATACACATACTTTAGGTTCAATTCTTCATCAAAGTAGCAGAATTGCATCTTTGAATTATCAGTATCCATACATACTTGTCATAATAACTGATTATATAAGAATATGACTGTCGTAATGATTAGTCTGACAAAGCGTGTGGGTGGGTCCGTCGATATTTAGACTGTCAACCTGCTTTAGTATTATCTAAATACAAGACGCTGTAGTTTAACTGAATCAATGCTGACTGCAACCTAAATGAACAGGACTAGTTCTTTCTCCTGACGGTGATTCTGAAATGTTCTTGTAGACATATTTCTTAGACATGACAAATAAGGTGAAGAAAACACGAACACAAAAACGTGCCATATTGTGTCAAATCCTTTGCAAATTCACTATAAAAAATTTCAGGTTCAGAATTAAAAACTGAAATACAGCTTGACATCCGACTCATCACTTAGTGCCTGTCACCCAGACCACGAAACTACGTCGTCGTCGAAATCAATATAATGTAGCAGTGTCCATCAATACTAACGAAAACATTTACCTTGTAATCAGCATGGGGGGGTGGGGTTAGTATCAGTCGTATTATACAATAAGTTGCCGATCACACATGTCAGTGATAACATCATCAAATAAATGTGTCTGTGTGTTTCGTGACAGAAAGATAAACAATAACACGAGACACGAAAATAAATCGGAACAGCAGATAAAGAATTTCTCGATTCGTCTTTATTTTAGTTGTCATCAATATTTAGTCGACTGGCCATGGGCGTGATGTTTGACTTCTTGCGTGTCTATTGCAATTGAGTGATCATTGTAATCCTAACCCAGTGACCTACTTTTACCTTAAATGGGATTGTTATTGATACGGGCTACACGTTGAAAGCAACAACATTTCCCTCACATCCAATCCTCTGTCCTCCATACCCATCCACCCTAACTCACACTCAAGACTCAGCCCCCATCCTTCATCCTCCATCCTTCACCTTCCACTCCTCATCCTCTATCCTCCATCCCCATCTCTCATCCCTCACCTTCTGCCTCCATCTCTCATCCTTCACCTTCAACCTCCATCTCTCATCCCTCACCTTCAACCTCCATCTCTCATCTCTACCCTCCAAACCCCGTCACAGCCTGCCACCCCATCTTCATTCCGCACTCCCATCTCCTAGTCTCTCATGCTTCACCTTCAACCTCCTTCTCTCATCTCTACCCTCCAAACCCCGTCACAGCCTGCCACCCCATCTTCATTCCGCACTCCCATCTCCTAGTCTCTCATGCTTCACCTTCAACCTCCTTCTCTCATCTCTACCCTCCAAACCCCGTCACAGCCTGCCACCCCATCTTCATTCCGCACTCCCATCTCCTAGTCTCTCATGCTTCACCTTCAACCTCCTTCTCTCATCTCTACCCTCCAAACCCCGTCACAGCCTGCCACCCCATCTTCATTCCGCAATCCCATCTCCTAGTCTCTCATGCTTCACCTTCACCACCCATCCTAAGACGTCCACCCCGCATCTCTCATCCCTCACCTGCAAATCCCATCCTCGACCGTCCATTCCCCATGTACATCCCGCACCTCCAACCCCCCATCTCTCATCCCTCACCTTCAAACCCCATCCTCAGTCCTCCATCCCCCATCTCTTATCCCTCACCCGCAAATCCCATCCTCAGTACTCGATCCCCCCTCTCCCATCCCTCACCTTCAACCCCCATCTTAAGTTCTCCATACCAAATCTCCCATCCCTTACCTTCAACCCCCATCCTAAATTCTTCATCCCCATCTCTCATCCGTCAACTTCACCCCCATCCTCAGACCTCCATTGCCATCGCTTACACCTCCCTCATTCACCACCATCTGAGACTTCTAATTTGTTCAAGACGAAGTCAGAGAGATAGTCTGTCTGACAGTAGCTGACCACATTATCTTCCCTACAGGCTAACCCTCCCTGCAGTTCTGAGTCTCTTAAAAAAGCAAGTGTAGATTTCCCAAGGTTCTGAATCTCTGGTCGGCCTTGGGCTCCTTTTCAGTTTAAAAGGTTTGTTTGTCACAATCAAAATAACATATTCAGAGACTAAGCATTAGTTTATCAGAGAGGGCTCCTTTTCAGTTTAAAAGGTTTGTTTGTCACAATCAAAATAACATATTCAGAGACTAAGCATTAGTTTATCAGAGAGGGCTCCTTTTCAGTTTAAAAGGTTTGTTTGTCACAATCAAAATAACATATTCAGAGACTAAGCATTAGTTTATCAGAGAGACTGCCATGCTGAAAGAAATCTCTGCGAGGTATGCCCTTATTCAAAGAACTCATATCCAGATTCCCGACTCTGGTTTCACCTGTCAGATGGCAGGGTGAAGGTCGACGCTAGGGTGATAGAGCAGCGACTGAGGTAATGGGACTTATTACACACTCCGGTAGGGGGCGGCGTGCATTTCTGACACCAGAGGTCTCTATTCGTAACGCCATTTGTATCAGAGCCCGGATGTATGACGTAAGTGGGTATAGTAATTTTCTGGGTCACCCGTTCTCCTTGCTCTGTTGGTATACTGGTAATGAGGGTCTGGGAAACATGGGCTGTTCATAGACCCGTGCGTCAGATAGACTGCTGGAACGTGTATATGGGCAGGGTTTATTAGGACGGTTTTATCATTTTCATCAACGAGACAGACATGCACATCCAAACGGATACACCCTATATTAACCAAGAACGATAATTCGTATTCAGGTGCACAAGACCTTCCAATACATAATGGTGGATATATGTAAAAATTAATACTCAGAAACGTTCACGATGTGTTGACGAACCGCCAACAGTAATTTACAACTGGTAGACTTATATGGATGTATATATCTATGGGCGTTCAGATTTAGTCATTCTGGTGGAACATGCAATACATTTGTGACGTGTTTTCAGAGTTGCATGGCTTTGGGCAAGATATATTACTTTTAAATTTAAGGACTATTCTGCTATTTACACACAGGAATATATATTGTCCCAGTTCAAGCTCACCACTTACATTTTTACTTCCAAATGTCCCAATACATACAGCGTAAGGCTCTGACCTTGAAAGATGGCCGTCAGCATTTACATAAATTTATCAGAACTGCAATCAGTGAGTTATGACTCGTGTCAAGGAGAAGGCATCCTCGATGATCAGGGAAATATGTCTCCATTCTGATAATACAAATACAACGGGCCAGTTCGTCATCAAAGTTACCTCCTGGAGATGACAACGTTGAGATATTCCTGACACTTGTAATGATAACGTTGTATTAGTTGATCCGGGCTCAAAACGCAACTATGGTAGCATATGGAGAGTGAATGAGCTTAGTTTTACGCCGCACGTGGCTGCTATGCTGGAGGACATCAGAAATAAACCCCACACATTGCACGCATGTGAGGAGTCGAACTCCAAACGTTTAACCACAATGCTAACCCACCGCCCCTAAAAATCTCCTTGATAACCGGGGATGGGTGTAATGCAGTGAGTGACCCTGGTATGCAGCCTTCAAGTTTGTACACTGTATACTATCGTGAGAAATGATATTGGCAAACGGTGATGTTGTCTTGTCCATAGAACGTTTCATGGCATCTAACTGGCAAAGTGTTCATGTCAACAGTTATTCAATACCTGACCATATTCCACAATGTGATTGTAATTACGGTTCCTGTAAGTCTATGATTATTATGCTGAGCGAGGCAAAGAGTGATTGGAATACTGGGAATGTTCAATTTATTCTACTGAAAGTAATTATTCTTATCAGAACCGAAAGAACGAAACACCGCAATAATTTTGACTTTTATTTGCAAGTCAACTAAAGACATTCCGAGGAGAGGGATTTGTCATATTACACACATTCGGAACAGTTTCCGCTGTTTTGTGGCTACAAAAAAATGTTAAAGTCCATCGATTGCCAACGTTACGCTAAATACATACAAGAAACCCAATGACGTCATTTGCGTAACTCTTTTCATGCATTTATTATTTTTTATGAAATCTAAATGCGTATGGTTCCTTAAACACCACATCGTGACATACTGTTCTAGGTCGCGGTAAATGCGTGTCTTCAAATACCTTTTTGTCAGTTATTTTTGTCCTCATTTATACAATTCGTCATCGGTTTTTTATCATTTTAGCTGAGCAAATCAGATCAGCGTCTGAATTTTGCTGAATATTAAACAACATTACGGAGACCTCTTCTCTTCAGCATCATATCGCTGTTTCTTGACCTCAATGACATATGTGGTGTTGTTCCTCTGTTCACAAAATAGGATCAACCGCCCCCAATTACCACTGACTTGGTGTTTTTGCAGTCTAAATGAACAGTTTAATGTCTTTTTAAATCCTGTGTGAAGGAGAAATATGGCCATTGTTGACGAAGGAAACTACACGAATATTCAATGTGAACTTTTAAGCATTCATGTCATAATTGAAAATTTTAGTAGGCTCCGAGGCTGTGATTTCTGATTTAATTTAATTGTTCGCGCTGAAAGAAGAACAATTTCCAAATGTTCTTCTGTGACCAGGGTCCGTACGTTCAAACAATAGAACGTTGCTAAGCATGCATAACAAATAGCATACACTGGTAGTTTGGCACCAATGATTTGTGATGTCACGTTGACCCAGTGACAGGAGGAAGATCTGCGGAACTAACCTGTGATTCATCGACCAATCTTGTTCCTAAGGTTAAAAAACTCTCGTCAGTAAAAGCCAGTCGTCATCTTCATCACTCTCATAAAAATGAAATTGTTTTTATTCACGAGCTCTGAAAAGTGGACATCTGTTTCCGTGGTCGTAGCATCACACAGTGCTCACCGGTTTACCCTTTGACCTTATCACGATGAATTACAAAATAATGAAGTCTTATCTGTGATTACGTTGAATATTCACGATTAATAAGTACATCTAACCACCGTTGATGTGTATTGTGTAAAGTACTTTTAATGCAAAGAGGTACACAGGCATTAATACACTTAGGTTTCTGTGCAATGTAGAAACTAAGCAAAATATTACAAAAAATAGATGATATATGGTACTGTCGGCATGGCACAGCTTTCGTAACTAAGCTGCTTATTTAATGAACATTGTTATCGGGCCAAGTTTGTATGATTTAAAATTATATTATAAGTTAACAAGTCGGTGCGGGTGATAAACATGTATTCACCAACCCCCATGAAAATTCACATGCCAAATTTACTGGCCCGACTGGAATTTTACCATCCACAAGCGAGCGGGTCAGTGACAATTTCGGACACTGCCTGTGCATGAGAGGGAAGAGTTAGGCGATTCTTGACAGTGATTTCCCACAAAGAGTGATTCTTTAAATAACTGTAAGAAAGCATTGTTACATATTATACAGCGGGAGGCTGTGATCTTGAAGCGCTCGAGATATATTACAATAGCTCGGAATAAAATATCTAGGTCGAGAATACGACAACACCTAGGTCCAGGCTAACAAGACTGGATTAAAAGGTTCATTTCTTTGAGTGATAATAACATTTACAGATATCGACTGCATATGAACGTCTTCGGACATTGGGTCTATCGATGAATGAACAGTCCGATGCGAGAATGAAAGCTGTGAATGAAATGAATAACAGGATGTGTTTCAATCCGAAAACACTTTTGCGATGATAATCCTGAAACAATTAGGTTGAGACTAGTAACATAAATGATGATAGGGAAATAACAATGGACCATGAGTTGCAATCAGAATTTAGCAATGATTGAACTATTACGAAAAGGTACTGTTATTGAAACATTTTTGTTTGATTTAGTGAGTGAGTGATGTTCTATAACGCTTGACTGAACCACATAAATGGCGGTAAATGTTCGGGACTATACGAAGGAAGCTGTGATAAGAAGAACATAGTCACTCATACAACAACGGCTGGGATCGAACATGAACGTTTATTCAAAGTGATTGGGAATGGGAAGGGTATAACTCCATTTAAGGCCAAGTGAAGAACCACACCACCTGTTAAACGGTGATCGTGAAGAACGACATCAGTTGTAAAACCGTGCTCTTAAAGAACCACACCACCTGTTGAACCGTGATCTTGAAGATCCACACCACCTGTAAAAAGGTGATCGTGAAGAACGACATCACTTGTAAAACCGTGCTCTTAAAGAACCACACCACCTGTAAAACCGTGATCTTGAAGATCCACAAAACCTGTAAATCCAGTAGGCAGGAACGACATCAATTGGTTCATATTACATAACATCAGCAGAACAAAACACAAACGAAACAGGAAAGAGATACTCCACTCACAGAGACATAGCATATGGAACGGCACAGAAAGTATACAAGGGCAGATAACCCATCCATCAACCATCCAGCGATACAGAGATGCTCCTCGGTCTTTCCTTATCGGGGTTGAATCTCGTCACAGCAGTCAGTTCCACTTGAAAGATGGAACATATTCCATCCCCAAAGAAACCAGACGCCAGATCCAGGAATGGTAAAAATATACACGAAAATATATTTTAGAGAACACTTTAGTAGCCCGAGGTCGATATTTCCTCCTCTAATTGGCTGATATTGACGGATACGACAGGCATCCTTTTTAAAAGCAAAGGGGTCGTCCGAAAATATTTACATCTAAGAATCCTCTGGCAAAGGTGTAATTGCAGGAACATGATGGAAGATTACCAAACAAACTGAGTAATTAGTCAGTTGGTGTGACACCATTACTCATTTTACGGCTCCCTGACTGTGGATCAGACTGTAATGTAGCGTGTTATTGAAGCCTCCGCGGAACTGTATACACAGGAGCCTCATTATCAATGGCACCGAGTTTACTAGACTAGTGTATGTAATGAAACAACGTAAAAACTGTCCATAACGATCTCAGGGCGTTCATGTTGGAGGATTGCTGAAAACATGTACAGGGAAGGGTGTGTTTAATTTCCATGTCTGGGTCAGGAACGTTAATGATTTGCAAGATGTATTTTTGTTAATGATCTCGTTAGATGTCTAAATCAAGTGGCATTATCATAAGAGTTCGTTAAAATCGATGTGGCTTTCGAGTGCGCTGATCACTTGTCCGGGGTTTGCCATTTTTTCGCAATATTGCAGCGGACTACCAAGAGCTGATTTCTGTTAATTATTGAGTGAGTTTAGTTTTACTCCGCACTCAGCAAGACTCCAGTTATATGGCGCCGGTCTGTAAATAATCGAGACTGGACCAGACAGTCCAGTGATCAACAGCATGAGCATCGATCTGCGCAACTGGGAATCGCTGACCTGTGTCAACTAAGTCAGCAGCCCTGACGACCCGATCCCTCTTTCGACAAGCATCGGAACAGCCTAACCAAAGTGAGTGAGTTTAGTTTTATGCCGCTGCTAACAGCTTCCAGCCATATCACGGCGAGGTAGACCAGACACAAGATTCGCACATCGTACCCATGTGACAAATCAAGGCTTTAATAAGTGGGGTGGAGGGATAGCTTAGCGATTAATGCACCCGCTCGTCACACTGAAGGCCTGGGTTCGATTCTCTACATCCCCCGCCGTGATATTGCTTGAACATTTGTTTAAAGCGGCTTAAAACCATACTCACTCACTCTTATACGCAGCATTCTATTGTTTCACCACACACATTATGACAATACTGTTTATGTTCCCCGTTTTCAGATTAACTTTCGAATTCATTTGCATGCCACACCAAGCTAATATTTACATAAATATATAGATAAATAAATAGATAATTTCAGCCTGGTTCCGATGAAAAGTAAACGGTTAATAGCATCGGTAAGAATTCAGGTAACCATTCCACAGATATCATGGGAAGACACAAATAGAGGTGATATATTTAATCTAGTTGGTCAAAATCCGAGCGAAAGTCTTCCGTCGGTTGATAAACAACTCATCAACGTTCCTATCTAAATCGAATAGACTCTTTCTTTCCGAGATCTCATAACACACTTCAAAGGCCACCTGAACGCAATGTCCTATGTGGATACTTACTTAAACATTATACTGCTTTTAGCAACAGAGTTTAAATTCGAAGTTTGTTTATTTTTTCAGGTATACACGGGTAATTTTGTTTATTGAATTTAACGTGCCTACGCTACTTACATTGTTATTCTATGATTAATTCCCCTGAAAGATGCTTTCGAAATGTGATTCTGTTGGCAATACTTCAGTCAGTTAGAAATTTTTTTTTTAATTGAAAAACACTTTACTGGAAAAGATAGAAACACAAAAACTAAAATTTGATACATGTTTACGCGAATGCACATAGGATCAGTATTGTATTACTATTGCTTAGGGGACACACGTATATATATATACCATGACTTGTGTGATAATCTGATCGCCTCTTTCTGGAGGTTCTTTCAGTTGTAAAACAAGGTCTGAATGTCTTTAAAAAACTGACAAAGAGCAAGTTTTTTACTTTCGATTTCGATGGTATTTCTAACCTGTCTCCCAGTGCTGAATAATCTCCTTCCGTTGCTTCCCATGACTAACAGACAATCGTTAAGCTGAGGGCAAACACGTAACATTAGTTTTTAATCTTGTCAATGTACATATTTCATTGCAACATATTCGCAGTATTTTCACCTGTGTTTTCCTATTACGCCTAATGTAGTCGGTGGATATCTCACCTGTGTTTTCCTATTACGCCTAATGTAGTCGGTGGATATCTCACCTGTGTTTTCCTGTTACGCCTAATGTAGTCGGTGGATATCTCACCTGTGTTTTCCTATTACGCCTAATGTAGTCAGTGGATATCTCACCTGTGTCTTCCTGTTACGCCTAATGAAGTCGGTAGATATCGAGACAGCTTTTAAGTTTATGTCAGATTCAGAAAATGATACCCTGAATTATCACACGTACTCAAATGTAACAAACATAAACCACACGAACACAAAGCAGAAGCCTTTTCTACAAATGCATCGAAAAGCGTCAAATTCGAACAGAGAAAAGATTTCAGTGTTTTCATACCATTCACCTAAACCAAGAATGCTGTAATCAAACGTAATATCTACAATACGTCCAAAGTAAACAACCAAACCAAAGACCACCTTCTCTTTCGACAACGAAACCAGCTCTCCAGGCGTACAGCATGGTCATATCTCTTGTATTACTACTTGTCGAGAGCAGGAAAACTGTAAATGAGAGTCAGATGTCCAAATATCAGGAACCTGCGCCAAGCCATATGTGTTGATATCTAGCTCCTCATACGTAAATACTGAAGCCCAGTCCAACACCAATGCATGCGCAAAATAAACAATTTTACTGTTCATTCACGTGAGTATAATTAAGAACATCAAGTGTTGGCAGTAGCTGATAAGCGTCTGTTTCAAGGAATCTAGAATATGTGGTCTGTGAAAGCCATTTACATGGAACAATAACAAAACAGGAATTTAACTTCATTAATGTGTTTGTTATATTTTTTAAAAGGGTACTGTCAAATATTCTAGACAGTCACTTTGCAGGTTTAATGCTTCTTAGGACAGTATTTCAATTAAATCACGTCATATGAACCTGGTGTGAAAGAAAGTCAGGAATCTTTGAGGTTTAGCACTGTGTAGAAGTTCGCGAGCAGCGGTTTCAAGGAACAAGGACTCTCAAAATATCGGAGTCGGGCCAATTTCGGAATCGAGCCAATAGTCATAGGATCCACGCTATAGAGACAACGTTTTACAGAGAAAATCATTGTGCAATTCACGACCCAGAACTCTGATTCGGATTCTGTGGAAAATGTGCCGCCATTTGTGCATCTTCAAATGTCAACACAGCTCCAAGAACTGAAATCTCTGTTTCACGTGGGGAAATCCTTTATAAGAGGAATCAGCTGAAATCCGACATAACGTATATGATGCAATCTGGGATATTCCATGAATCTGTAACCACAAAGAAACGTTTCAAGTGGCTTCCGCAGGCTATTCGCTGAACCATCCCAAAATCAACAATGAGGTCTTCAACCTAAGCTACAGAACACACGAAACAAAAACCTCTTCATATATTTTCACGCCCTTGTGGCGCTTTTGTAATTCCAACTTTAAAGGGAAGTATCAAATATTGCTTTAAGATCCAAAAAGCGAGTACAAGAATTCTTTGTCAACGAACTCGTTCCATTTCCGTAAAAGAAAGCAGATGCTGAATCTTTGCATTTTGTACTAACCCTTAAGGCTCCGGATATTGACAATAGTATGATATATAACCGTCGGTAGTTTACAGTGGGAGAGAGGTTCTGCGATAGGTCTTCAACGGACGCTCTTGGCAAATGCTTCAAATACGTTGTATTTACATGTGCAGTGGGGAGTTTCTCAGAATCTCTGTATGAACATTGTGAAAGTAAACACACCTACATATCGTCTTATCGCATACAAGGAGGGCGTGTGTCTGAAACCTTGGCCATATGTTGGCAGTCTATCACCTTCGGGCTACAAAGGCACATGTAAGATTTTCTGTGCTTTCGGAGGTAGTTTGTCTCCAACAGATGGTCCCTACGTGTTTCCATAGAAAACAAGGCGTAATATGGTTCCCTGAGCATTAAGTGAAAACACAGGGGGTGTAATGATACCATGATTATGATCTGATACATTGACCTTTCGTAAATTGCCCTCGACTGTTGTTATTGTAAACACTGAAATGAACGCCAACCAATATCGTTCTCAATAAGGAATGATAAAACATACAAGATTAAAGCAAATATGCGTTGACATGCAGACTGATCTTAACATCCAATAAGTATATTCGTTTTGTGACACAAATATTTAAAACAATAGGTCAAAGCTAGTAAAACAAGCACCGCTTCTCAATATGAAATCCTGCATGAGTGGAGCTTTGCAAGAAAAATTAACAGAAGGGTTTATGACAAAGGTATTCTACAGTTTATGTGAAAGAAGGGTTTATGGAAAGGTTATTTTATAGTTTACCTGGATGCACGTGTCCATACCTGAGTTGATAACCCATATGATTACTTCATATTACACCTCTCTTCTGAATGTTTTAAGTTAGTCTGAAGTTCCACTCGTGTTTGCCTTGCTGGGCCTAGATTTTCGAAGCTCTCTTAGCGATAAGATAGTCGTAAATTAATGTTAATGAGAACTTCAAAAATCTGGGCACTGGATTTCCTCACTGATAACATCTGAATGTAAAATTTGGATACTGAATGTAATCCACGCAGGTACCAACACATGTTTGGTAATATCAGTTTCTTTGGTGTGTTTGCAGTGTTATTCAAATATTGCTTTGTTGCTTCAACGTAGGTCACTAGATAGTACATATTCCAACATGTTCCGAGTTGAGAGTACTAGTATATTTAATATTAACTGTGGATTTGTTTTGCGACGTTGTGAAAAAAACAGAACTGCTAAGAAGACTGGATTTCCAAAATGTCAGAATGCCAAACATATACGTATGCACGATACCAGGATCGTGTCACAATGACATCGAATGACACACTGACTTTTAGGTATATTTGACTCTCTTAAAAAGAGCAGTTTTCATAGTAATATCTAGCAAGCTAAGTCTCTGTTTAATGAGAACAGAACCAAACTCCATGACAGATTGTATACAGTTACAGCATTTATTTCTTGGTGATTGAAGGATATTAATATCTCCTCCAGCAACGTTTTGGAGAGATTTAAAGGATATCACTACAACAAGCTTCCTTTTTTCTTATATGTCAAGGACATAGCTTCCAAGAGAATGATTATAATGTTACAAAGTTTTCTATCACATTAGAAGTACGCAGAATATACATTTCCCTTCGCACACAGGAGGAGTTCACTATTCATGACATGAGCGACGAACTATTTTCCATAGCCGTAGGAAATATTTGCCAAAAGAACAGTTTTTCGACTAAATCACCAGCATGTATCACTATCAAGGGATGATGATGATGATGATGATGACGACGACGATGGTGCCCCATTGGTAGCACCAGTCACGAGCACTACTGAAATGTGTAGTAGAAAGACTTGTCATAGACTAATGTCCAGTCTCTGAGGTGAACACATTTTACAGAAAAAAACACTTATGATCTTAAAACATAATGAAAAGGAGACCAACGGCATTCTTTAAGTTACTTTTTAGGCTTGCATGGGCTTTCTTGAATGTATTCGTTGCAGGGTGTATATGACAGACAAGGCTTGTCGTTGAGACAGTGTTCTACACAAGCAGAAGAGGAGACTTTGTTCGTGGTTGTGACACAGCAGCAATCGGGGTCCAAGTATAACTGTGTGGCCCTGGCGGTATCTGACATACATATAATACTTAGCGCTAATTGGTGCCTTACTCTGAGAGCGTGGGTTCGTGTCCCTGATGGGATTTAGAACAAATCTGATGCAATTTGTCTTAAATTATTAAAGCGTTCTACTTTGACAGTATCCTAAAATGTATTGTCTATTCACACAAATAATAGGACAGTCGAGCGTGTGTATATATATATATATCAACAATTCGCAACCCTTCATGGTGTATCTGCATATCTTTAACGAAAACATTCAGGACAGCTAAAATACACACAAGTACTACGACGGTGTTATAGCCTTGTGGTTAAAGCGTTCGTTCCTCACCCCCCTGTACAATGTGTGAAGACTATTTCTGGCGTCTTCCGCCGTGATATTGCTGGAATATTGCTAAAAGCGGTGTAAATCCATATTCACTGACTTACTCACTCACAGAATAAAATATATCAAGTTGTATACATTCTACAATATTGACTTAAACTGAATCTGAAACAACAGAAATGAGACCCACTCGCGACCAAACAATTATGGAGGTGTCATAGACTAAATCATTTCAATAAGTTTCCTTAAAACTTCATTTATTCAAACAATCTATTTGTTTCAATATAAGTCCAAAGTGCACCGAAATTCTATCCCCTTTGTCTATGTAATGTATTCGGCAAACATTCGGTGTATCCCCTCTTATCATAAACCCCCCTCCGGGCAGGACCCTTAATTCTCAAACGCTATCAATACATGTCAATTAACACCTCCCTACGTCGGCGAATCTTACGTATGTACATGTGCATGGGCCAGTGACCTTGCATAATGTGGCGTAATGGTCCTGTGTATAAAAACCTGACCGATATGGTCAGTCGACAGACCATCCAGCCAGACCATCCAGCGAGACCAACCAGCAAGACCAACCATGGAGACTAGATCATCGACAGAAGTGGACGGATTGTGCGTCTAGTCGGGGTGTCGGCCAAGGCCGTCGCCCCACCTACGACTACGTCGACGATGAAGAATCGCCGTCGGACTTCTGAATGTGTGTGAGTGACAGAGCGGGTCTCCACATCGGGATCATTGGCCACTCAGTCCCGATGTGCGTTCTGTCACGTGTTTACCACTGTGTATACCATTTCGACCATCATTCAACCAAACAATAATAAAATATGGCTGCTGCTGTCTTCATCTCTAACGCCGACTCATGTCCTCCCTGTCTCTTGCCCACCATCCTAAACTACCACCCGAGGGCGACGACCACGACGATCGCTCTTGGACAGATGGTGGAGAAATATCCGGGTAGCGTGAGTTTGCTGTGACTCACGCACGATTCCCCCTACCCTAACTCGCAGCAAAGCAACCGGTAGTTTAGAGATGGTGGTTGACAAGAGCAGCGTCAACGTCGGGCGCTATCTTGGCGGAAGAACGAAGACATCAGACAGTCAGCCGACCTTTCATCAACGAGAGTGCAGCCCATAACCAGCAACCTTCTCTAAATCATCGAAAGCAGCAAGACGCAGCAAGCCCATGTGTGAGTACAACAAATATCAACGTCATCCGTCAAGATCAAGTCAGCGAGTTTCAAGTATCTGCAGCAAGTACTCCATAATATGTGTGTGACAATACATGTGAACGTTTGTTCGAACTATCTCAGAGTTTTATAGTGACTGTATATGTTTCCCTCGGACATTCTTGTACATGTCAGGTATGTCAATCTTCTCCAGCCATTGTTTCATATGTATTTATATGTGTCATATTTTTCATCTACTGAGTACTTATTGCTATCTGTATGTGATGTTATGAGGCGTACATCTTTATTAGATTAAGTTTTTGAAGTCGGTTAGGCTCTTACTTTACTACATATCCTTGCATATACACATTTAATGCAGATCAACGCTATCTGCGGGTTCCGAGTCGTCCCACTCAAATCAGACTCCCGGTTTCAAGGATTTTTCTAGCAATTTGTTCCTCTATAACTATTACTATGGACAATAGCTTATAACGAGCTATGCAATACTGTATTTACTCTTCGTGAAAACGTCTAAATCTTTTTATGTGGTAAAAGCAGTCGTAGAAGTATAATAAGCTATGTCTCTCCAAGCTTATTTGATGGAGACTGTTTATCCCGTCTACATCCTACTTCTTCGTTTTGCCAACGTGTTTGTGCTTAGTTATGATACCGGCGAAAATTTAGTATCCATGTGCATAATACTTTCTATGGTAACTGGCACACAATATACAATTCGCTCAAATATCTTTGAGCCAATTTCACTTGAATTAATTTTTCATCAACTTTCGGTTTAGACTTTTGAAGTTGGTTAGGTTTATTTTTTTTTCTCATGCCAATTCTACTTTTAGTGCAGATCACATCTACATCTGCTAGCCTTGTCGAGTCTAGGCTCACCAATATAAGACTCCCAATTTCAAAGATCTTACTGTTGTCATGAAAATATTACATTCAAATGCAAACGACGACGCATTACCCACATTCTGTTTTTGGTCCTGTAAGTCATACGTGTACTTATCAGTCAGGTATTCCGACTGTATGGGCGACCGCGAGCAAGAGTTTGCCGCTCGGTGGAAACGTCCAATGTTTTATTTGTACGAGCTGGATAGCCGCTCACCTGTGTTGTTGTACGAGCTGGATAGCCGCTCACCTGTATTTTGTGTGTACACGTCCGATATTGTTATTGTTTTGTTTCGCCTGACCATTGTTGACAATTCGATTCATGTATTACCTTTGACGTTCCCGTATATGCCATTACGATTATGTGACTTATGATCGATGCCTGTACTAGATATTGTCAACGCGTCAACGTTTCATCCAATTCACTGTATACTTTTATATCCAATATTGTCACTATTCTTAAAAAGCGCTTTTGAGGACAAAAGCTCCACGACGTTCAGGGGTGTTGTCATAGACTAAATCATTTCAATAAGTTTCCTTAAAACTTCATTTATTCAAACAATCTATTTGTTTCAATATAAGTCCAAAGTGCACCGAAATTCTATCCCCTTTGTCTATGTAATGTATTCGGCAAACATTCGGTGTATCCCCTCTTATCATAAACCCCCCTCCGGGCAGGACCCTTAATTCTCAAACGCTATCAATACATGTCAATTAACACCTCCCTACGTCGGCGAATCTTACGTATGTACATGTGCATGGGCCAGTGACCTTGCATAATGTGGCGTAATGGTCCTGTGTATAAAAACCTGACCGATATGGTCAGTCGACAGACCATCCAGCCAGACCATCCAGCGAGACCAACCAGCAAGACCAACCATGGAGACTAGATCATCGACAGAAGTGGACGGATTGTGCGTCTAGTCGGGGTGTCGGCCAAGGCCGTCGCCCCACCTACGACTACGTCGACGATGAAGAATCGCCGTCGGACTTCTGAATGTGTGTGAGTGACAGAGCGGGTCTCCACATCGGGATCATTGGCCACTCAGTCCCGATGTGCGTTCTGTCACGTGTTTACCACTGTGTATACCATTTCGACCATCATTCAACCAAACAATAATAAAATATGGCTGCTGCTGTCTTCATCTCTAACGCCGACTCATGTCCTCCCTGTCTCTTGCCCACCATCCTAAACTACCACCCGAGGGCGACGACCACGACGATCGCTCTTGGACAGAGGCATACACTTGACCACGGAATCCATAGATGATTTATATGAATCAAACCGATCCAGCCCATAGTTTTTGCGCACAAAAGCGGTGACGCTTCCCTGTCTTGTGATAACACGTTCAATACAAGTAACAATCCAACCTGAATTACCCTTTGTGTGAAGCAAAGGAAACGTGTGCATAATAATGGAAGTATTGCTTTCCTTAAGAAGGAATCTGATATAAAAGGCGCTCACTAGATTACGAAAACATGAAGGAACATGAAAATAAAGCATGTGTTATCCATTTTATCGTATAATCAACACCAGTGCAACAATTACTAGATTACACAATGCAAAAATGTCGAAACATCAAACATATGTTGTTGACACAGTTCACCTGAACACGATTCATGCTTCTACCATCGATTCACTGAATCACCCAGGTAAATGCCCTCATTCCTTTCATCTTGAACCTCACATGGTAGATAATTTAGTCATATTGGTGGCAATAGACCTTCATTGATTTTGCCCGTAGCTATCTTAGGCCCTCGACCAAAGAGTCCTTATGGAGCCTTGTGAAGTGTATTGCAGTCTTGGTAATTGAGTCTTTTCACTGCGTATCACTATTGTCGGCGATTTCACGCTTAGCTCAAGATCTTAAGTCCCCGAGCATCTACTGCCAATTATTGTAAAGAGCGTTTGATTACCTATTCCAGTACAACCAAGAACCAATTTGCTAATTCACAGGATTAAAAGATGTTTCCTAACTGCCATATTCTAGACGCTTCTCCTCCTAAAAGGCTCTTCGTTCAACTAATGACTGTTTTTTAGCTTTTTGACGACAGTCTTATCGTTGTGTAGATTTGACATTCAATGGCCGCCGCAGCAACCCTCAGCAATGAAAAATTATGACTTTGTGGAGGATGTCATTTTCTCAGTAGACTTCCAGTCATATGCCATCTTATCTTGGGGACAGGCCACGTATGGCAATCCTATCGTCTACAGAATATAGATGTGGTTCGATGTATATTCCCATTTGTGCGAACGTCCATTGAGATGTATATAAGGAGTCAATTTGGTCGATTCGTTTTCGATCGTTTATTTGAGGATGTCTTAAAATAGCAGTTCGTATTTGGTCACAGAAGTAGTCAATTTAACCATGTTCACCGCTACAAACTTCAACGTATCGTATATCTGAAACGGTATTCAAGCAAACAAGAAGACTTATAAAATTGGAAACCTGTTATCCTATGTCTACTTAACTTCACCGTATTTGCAACGATGGCATGAATGTAAAAGAACCTATATACAAATATAACGTTGATAATCACCCTCTTGACGTGAAACGTACATTATACACGCCCTGTTCTAAGACAAAGTATAATGGGTCAAATTCAACAAGTTGTAAGTGTCTTATTTTTAAAATATAAATATATTTATAGATACCTTGATTCATATTTTTCCAACGCTTTCTTGTTACCTGTTTCAATTCGGTTTCCTATATTGTCTAAACAAAATATGAAACTATCTAGTATGTAACTATGTAGAGAGATACAACACATATATAAACATAATTTTATGCTCAGTTACTGAAGGAGTATTAACATACGCCTAGATGTCCACGTGTACATATGGATTAATGGTGAAAATATGGCGTATGAAAGTCCGGAACCATTTCTGATGGCGTATCTACTCCATCAATAAATGGACATGCCAAAATGGAATGTCACAACACCTGACCATGTGTGTGTTTCCTCATGACATGTATTTAGACACTTAATAGCTTGTTTTCCATTTAAATAAGCTGACAGTGCAGCTATTACTGCTGTTTATTGCTTCTGCTGACCGTTACATTCCTCCCTGCGGCTGACAGTATCTGTTCCTGCATCAGTGTACATGGAACCAGCAGCTGGACCTCCTGCCCATCCCTCCTCCACCAGCATCTCGGAGGCAGTTCAAGTTCCCTTTGTCATGTAGTGCATTCAACAGTCTTCATCCACTGGTGAGGCAGGATAAAGTACTGCAATGATATCGTGTAACCACTGTAACGGTTACACCATTACGACTTCATGTGTGCTAGTTTTCATCAACTATTGAGGTAAGTGAGTGAGTTTAGTTTTACGCTGCACTCAGCAATATTCCAGCTATATGGCGGCGGTCTGTAAATAATCGAGTCTGGACCAGACAATCCAGTGATCAACAACATGAGCATCGATCTGCGCAACTGGGAACCGATGACGTGTCAACCAAGTCAGCGATCCCGTTAGTTGCCTTTTACGACAAGCATAGTCGCATTTTATGGCAAGCGTAGGTTGCTGAAGGCCTAGTCTACCTCGGGACCTTCACGGGTATCAACCAGTGAGGTAGTAAGTACACAGCATAGGATATAGTGCAACCATTGTAATGTTGTGTTACAGAATATGCCAAGTGATTATATAATTATTCTATATTTGTTCACAATGAAATATTTCATGTTTCTTCACGCTGGCCCTTTACTAAAGTAATAATACACTACAGCATACACACACACACACACACACACACACACACACACACACACACACACACACACACACACATATGTATATATATATATATGTTGTACTCTATTCCGTGCAAGTATGACTCGGTGGTGTTCAGAATAGTATTGATGACACGCAAAGATGAAACCGCAACTTCGGTTCAAATTACCTGAAGCTTGTTTATCTCTGCCAACTATCCATGATAAAGAAAATACTCAACCCAGAAGTCGGTGACCTTTAGACAGCTAGCAATATATACACCAGCTGAAGTATATCTGATACGTCAGTCAAAACCACCATTGGCCCAGTTTAGAGGCAGAATTGAATTAATTTTATCCTTCCAACATAGCCCCAGAATCGATTCTTCCAAACTATAAGGGTACATTACTTCCTTGGAGAGCTTCAAGGTTCATTAAAAACTTCAGCGATCCTACCCAGTAAATAATATATGGATCTTGATTAAAATAATGCCATGGAAAATTCTCACGATTGATTTTATACCGTCTTTCCAGTCTACAGAACAAGATCTCAATTTTTAGTGTTATGGTTTTGTCATAGATTTATGCAATCCCGTTAACTGGTACCAGTCATGCATTACTAAAACACAGATTTAAGTGTCTTGCGTAATTTTGGGAGATAGCGTTTTCTCGAAAGAACCAACTTCCTTTTCATTCTTCAACGAGCAACCGCCAGTGCTATCGATTGCTGATGAACTGAGCTGAAACTCCTGAGTAACACATTGATTCTGTTTGCCCATTAATCTTTTTGAAGAAAGAATTTAACCTTTATCAAGAATCTATGCAGGTGACGAATGGTATACCTTGCATAAAAAAGACAACATGGTCTTTTGTATTTGATAACAACCGCCCTATAGCTGGTATTCTACAGAACGAGGCGGTGAACAACAAAGAACAAATGATGAAGTGGCCTGAAATTTGATCATATTAATGCAATTTTATTATGAACATCTGTGCAATTATCATCGTGAATTTTATCACGAGCATGCCTTTTACTCTCATGGGGTCCTCTCTGTTGAGGTTATATATGACTTGCGAATCGTGTAATCCAACCTCATGATTCATATACGTGGGAAGAATCGGCAGTCATGATTCCTGGTGGTGGGAAATGACTGATGTCACATTCGTGGGCTCAGGAGGATCATAAGAAGGAGGATAATCATGTTGAGAGGTCCAGTCGTCAAGTGACCAGAAACAACAAGTGTCACTCTGCTGTAAGTATTGATATTACTACGAAAGCTATCAGGTAAACGTTCCCAAATTACATTACCACAACGCAACCCGAGACTCTGGTAGTTGGACTCCTTCTGGACGTTGTGAGCATAACGACAACACAGGACATATCCCATAGGAGTACCTGTCACCGTGCATTCCCAAGAATACAATCTATCATCACTGGTTTTGAGATAAAGAAGCTTCCATCAGACTATCTGGCTCTCTTCATCACGCTGTCATTCAGTCGGGTTCGGGAAATCAGGTTATCACATGTTTCTTTCAAATTGTTCGTGTACAGTTCATCTTTACAATTGTATCAATAAGTGGGTTGAAGGATACTTTCTTGTTGCATGCGTCGTGCAGTGATGCTGTTTCGGAAACGGTATGAGTGGTTGCTGACAGCAGGCATCAACGCTCACGTGGGTGTTAAATTAAATGTAGCTTCGCGTTGAGATAAGGATACGTTTTTCAAATTTCAGGTTAAACGTTTTACAACCTTCACGACGTTTGGAACCTGTAAACAATAATATGAGCCGTTGATGAAGACTTCGGGGACTATATATCCGTTATAGCGAATCATGTTAAAACTTTGACAATTACACCGTCAGAGTTGGCGTTTGTTCACAATTACACCGTCACAGTTGACATTTGTTCACAATTACACCGTCACAGTTGGCGTTTGTTCACGATTACACCGTCACAGTTGACATTTGTTCACAATTACACCGTCACAGTTGGCGTTTGTTCACGATTACATCGTCACAGTTGACATTTGTTCACAATTACACCGTCAGAGTTGGCGTCTGTTCACATGAATAAGTCATACGTTTGGTTTAGATGTGATTTCCTAGAAATCCAAAAACTCATGTAATGGCAACATGTTTGTCAGTGGACGTTCACATGCTCTCGAGAACGGAACCAGTCGGTCAGAGTATATCAGAAGGTCAAGGTCAGGATCAAGACGTGCGGCATCACGATTCTCAAATAAATTGATTCACGTCTATCACAGACAGAACACAAACATGTTCACGTGTGTCAGACTCGCGGTAGTCGCTTTTCCACGTTTGTCGTCAATACGATCAAATCTTCAAACAGATAAAACGCATTTGTTAATTAACAAACAGTCATGCCCAAAGTAAACCGATTTTCCCGAATCCCCAGACGGTTTGACCACAAAGTTTCCAAACACCACATGGTCAATTCGAGGTGCAACAGTTACAGCTGATGTAGTCTAACTACACCACGTTCATGAAGACTGTGGTACGATAAAACGTCAGACCTGAACAATGTCCAGGGCACCTCCACTGACTGACAAAGTATACCAGGATGTCCAATGCAAGCGTATCACTAAAAGGGCTGAACTATTACGACGTTATTACGATATCTCCTTCAAACGTTCAGACAGAGACTGGTGAGACATCTAAGCTGGGAGACACGATGACGGGACATACATATAGTCCTTCTTACTGTCTTTCTTCTTGTAAACTTTAGCATCAAAATGTTTAGGATTTATTTGTTTCTGAAACATCCAGGTGATGGCTGTCGTCATGCAATTGTCCCAGCATCTTCATTTCATGTTGCTGCCATTACCCCATTGACCCCATTACATCACACCGCCCTTTACAACATAATCAATTGTTGCTTTAAAAGGTTCTATCTTAATCTACTCCATCAAGGCGACCTTCTGGGCCAGACTCCAAGTCCCTCAATCTCCATGACAATCATCCATCCAAACACAGTGTTGGCTGTCAAAACCAGATCTGTCAGAGACTCAGAGAAACAGCGATCTGCACTAACTGTGATAGATCATGTGATTAATATTTAAATAAACGTAGCCTATTAGACACAAACCTGAGATAGAAACCCCCTCATGTCAGTTATGGAGGACGTGTATACAAGGGGCAATGGGTAATGAGACGAGTCCCGTTGTTGACCATGCATATTTCAGAAGTATCAATATGGTAATTGAATTTCTGATGACCATGATAACTTATCAGCATTTCATACTCCTCGTGGTTTATCGGTGGATTTCCAGTCGGATGAACAAATTGTGGATGAAATGTGTGTCAGTGTGACAGCCCGTAACAAGACGCGGTGACATTTCAGAAGCGGTTCTCAAACAGATGTTAAGACCTCATCAATGACGTATTCTTCGGATTCGCCTCGGGTTTTTTTTCTCATTCATGCCCACTACTGAGACTGTCAATACATCATTTGAGTCTATTATCGTCAGCTAAAAGGTTTCGTACAGTGGCACCGTACTAAAGTAAAACACGTTTCTATTCAATCGCTAAATCTGCTTTCACAAATAGAATGTGTGGTAAGAATACCGTACATTTCACTCAGACGCTGACATTAAAAAAAGGGTGACTTTTCTAAAAAGGGATACACTGGATGAATATAATTGGTTTTACGAGAAACATTTGAACGATGATGCCTTGGCCATACAATATTATGAAAGGTCATTTCTGCAGAATAATCACTTTTGATTATCGGACAAAATAGATTCCAATGGTAAAAAAGTCAAAATAGTGGTGAAAATTGTATGAATGAGCCACTGAAGTTTAAACTGTGTTCGCGAAAAAGCGAGCATGTCCATCCCTACCCGAAGCATTTACTACTCACGCTATGTGTATGAAAATGTAAGTGTTGTTTTTGCTCAATGTTTTATTGCTTGTGACAAGATAAGAGGAAGTATACGGTCATGATCATTGGATTACTGTAATATGTTTTAACCCATTTTCACTGTTGTCTGGTAACAGTCAACATTTGATGGTCAATGCATAAGCTGAAATAGTTAATAGCACAGTTGGCCTCCATGTTCGTGTGTGTTTAATGTGGACATTGGTTTCTTGGAATAATTAACCAGTTATTTCGCGTTTGTGCATGCCAGAACCTGTTTCACAGTATATTCCCTAGTCTGTCAGTTCAAACCTGTACTCGTTGGGTTCACGAAATTGTGACGTAACACCATGTACCCCTTAGGATGGCTTGGATTTTCTTTGCCTTCTGTTTCGTCTCACATTTAGATAATTTGTCACCTATTTCTTCTGAATTCTATATAATGACCGCATACAGTGATGAAGCAACCTGAATAGATTGTGTCAAAGGAGTACATTGAAACATTTTAAACCTTTACTTCAGACTGATGCCATACCTTGTTTCAGCACAATTTCTTTTACTTTAAACATGGAATTACTTTCCCAACATGAATTACTTCACTGCTTGAAAACAAACGCCGAAAAGTGCCAGGTCTCGACAACAGCAATACCATTTCGTTAAATGGTACCAGTCATATTCTTCAGTATGTCTTCCGAACGACCACACTCGGTTGATGTCCCACTTTTACCAAATTTACAACCAACAGTCAGGAGTTCTACGAACACCATAATAATTATCTCCAACCAGAGATGGCAATAGAGGCCAAACGGGATGGCAATTACAGACTGCAGTCAGAGAAGTGTCTCTCCTTTGGCAGGCGCCAGGTTTTCGATGAATGTACTTGCAACGGTCACGAAGCTACTTTTACCCTAGGATGACAACCGACCAGCCAAACTCTGAAATGAGACAGCATGAGTACCTACTTCTCATGCGTACACGCCCTGATGATTGCAGCAGCCATTTAGGTTGAAAGATTTAAGACGAGGATTCTGATTGCTTAGGACGCTTTCGTTGAACAAGCTGAAAGGTATATTGAAGGAGTGAGACGGGTTTAATTTCATAATTCCTTATCTCAGTCTTATCATCATGAATAGGCACCGGAAGTGCTACAGAACTTGTATACGGCTTGGAAAATGTCTTCCAAATGAGAACCAAAATATAGGCTCGACAGGATTACCGTACTGCCCCTATGTATCACAGTCCCGGAGGCGCTCTACTTTCCCTTCCGCCAAGCTCTTGCTGTACTGCTGCAGCCCCAAATGAAGCTCATCTCCTTCTCCCATCTCACTGGGGCTCCATTTCAATTTAAAATATGTTTTTGTTTCTATCAAATTTATGTTTTCAGAGACTAAATGTAAGTCTACGTACACTGCACCCAGAGACTGAATACTAGATTTTGGATGCAAAGATGCTGGATACTGGTCGTCTTGGGTTGATATACGACATTACTTGCTCTATCTGAAAGGGGGTTATTTACGGATGCTCTATTTTAAGCTATGTATGCATTCATGGATGGATTTCTCTAACCAATAAATTGAGTAATACATTGAAAGGGATCAGGCGATATATCAACAGATGCCATGTACGGCTTTTCTTCAATTGTTTTGTTTCAAAACAAACTCAAAGCTGTCCATTCGCTGAATTAGTTGTTTTGTTAATATTATATTACTATATATCTGATATTGGCATGATGGAAACCCCGTTTACCAGCTAGCTGTTTAAACCATCCTTTACACGAGTAGTGTATATATCCTGCTAGACATCTAGTCTCTGGAATGGATATATATTACAGAAAAAAGGTTCCTAAATCGTATTCATCAAATGTAACAAAGGAGACCAGAGACAATTTTCACTTTCAGAACTGTGGTAATCTAGTCGGTACATATTCTAGAGGGGCCCGAACTGTGTAAGTGGCATTTGTTTCAATGCCTATATGCAGTTTACTAATAGCATCAAGCTTATAGACCCGTTAAGATCAGGGTTAGAAGTTATCTCCAGTAGCCCATGCTTGTCGTAAGAGGCAACTAGCGGGATCGGGTGGTCAGGCTCGCTGCCGTGGTTGATACATGTCATCGGTTTCCAGTTACGCTGGTCGATACTCATGCTCTTAATCACTTGAATCTCTGGTCCAGACTCGATTATTTACAAATCGCCGCCATAGAGGTGGGATATTGCGGCGTAAAACTCAATTCACCCACAGAGAGAGAGATAGACTCCTTTAATGTTGCACGTTTATTGCTAAAAGCGCTGTGGAAATATAATTATTCTCAAGCAACCTTTTCCTGTCACAGACGCGCATTTAACTCTTTGTTCTGTGTTGGAGGGAGAGACCGAGTTACAAATGTCCCTTTTACCTCTGTGAAGACCCCTCCAATCGATACCTGTTATCTTACTCAATAAACAGACTGGTCTGTCCAACTGAAATGTGCACCCCTATGTGCAGACATTAAACACACCACAATTACCGTTTGAAATAACGGTAAACTGAACCTCTGCCCCAAACTTACATTTACACTATCGATACCAGACGTTGCTGATAGCATGTATTTAGCATTGTGACTAGCGGCAGATCTGGAACAAGATGGGCCATGTAGGGGTTAACGCCTGACCAGCAACTCCTCAGCGCATGTGTGTCTGGCAGAGGAAATTATGTCTAATTACCGTTATTTGTTGTTCCAAAATTGATTTTTTTTTTCAAAGTGAGTGGAGCGTGCATTATTTAGAATGACGTGGGGCCCTAAAATACGGACGAGCACAAATACAATCAATATCAAAATTGACAAGCGCTTCCTCTTAGACTATCGGATTGGCCTTGTTGCCTGATTCGGTCCTCCCGTGCTCTGGAATGCACTTGCGCTCGCCGAAACCTGCACAACGCAATCTGTCATGTTCGCATGGTTACCCTAGCGTCTAAGCTGGCGCTGTAAAACTGCAGTATGAGACGCGTTATGCATCATGCCGTTACAGACGGTTGCGTGAGGAGACTGTTCTAGGGCTGAACACTGATATTTGGGGCATTTATATTTGATTGTTATAAGACGGTGGTATAGCACACGGCTCGCTAACTTAAACAGTTCATTACGGGAAAGATTTTGAAGGAGCAGTCAACGTTGGCTCTTGCTTAGATGTAATATGGACGTTGCTTTTGTTTGAAACACACTAACTCAAAGGTCTGGCGTAACAGTTTAAGTAAAATCTCTGACTCAGAAATTAACTAGAAAGGAGTACGATGCACATGGCACGTTTGTTATGAACTGTGTTTAAAGAACACCGAAGCCATAGTATAAACAAAACGGCCATTGTGACTTGTGTTGTTTGACACGTAAAGAGAGTCGGTGTGGCGATTCGCCGCCTTTAAAGACACTTCAGTAAAACACGGCGGGATACATAAGAATGGAACTTCTCACATTGAACACATGAGTGGAGTCGAACACTGTCCTTTGGCTTTGGCAAGTGAACGCCTTACCCAATTCGCTATCAGACGTGACACGGAACTCAACTGCCAGGCGGATAAGATCTCGCCATTAGACATCCATATACCTATTGGGTCAGTTCCGTTCCATGTGTGAATATGTGTGCAACACACAAGGTGTACAGACAAACCTTAGATGAATAACACAACAGAATGTGACATTTTTATCATAGACGCCCGATGAATGTATGCATACAAGCTGAAGTTGAATTAATTAGACACATACACAAAACCTACTTTAGTGGTTTTCAGTCGGTTTCAAATATTGCCCAGGGAGAACATACGTCCATTAAAGATTTCTTTAGCACAGTCGGTCAGCCTGCTAACACAAAAGGAAGGCATAATTTCAAAGTTGTAAGTAATAGCATCGTTGCTTTCAAGCGTGCGTCGGGCATTCTTAAGAATGAATTACACTCACTTGTGAGTGTTAAGGGTTGCGGGGTATCCAAATGGTTAAAGCCTTCGTTCGCCGCTCTAACATGTAGTTCGAATTCTTAATAAGTGTATCCATGCAATGCTGTGGTTTAAAGCTGTTTCACTCCATTCCACTTCTGCTTGGGGTAATAACGCACTATTAATGACAGCATTTCAAATCGTTACAATAGTAACTGTAAAATATGTGTGGAAACAGTTCGGTCATCGTTCGTTTAGTTTTTTTCTCATAAATCTTACATTATTTTTTCATTATATATATATATATATATATATATATATATATTAATATATATATATATATATATATGTGTGTGTGTGTGTGTGTGTGTGTGTGTGTGTGTGTGTGTGTGTGTGTGTGTGTGTGTGTGTGTGTGTGTGTGTGTGTGTGTGTGTGTGTGTGTGTGTCTTTGTTTTATGGAGCGGGGACGAGGAGGTTTGGCGTTAGGATTGATTTGGCGGGGTAGTGTATAACAGGATTTACCACATATAAATGTATACTTGTTACACGTAGATAAATTACAAACACCATGTATAATCATTCAGCTGGTATTTTCACTAATTCTTAATGCTTAATTCACATTTAACCGTGCCATTTTATGATTACACGATGCCATTTAGAAAGTGGTCAAATGCAACATATGTCATATTTAGGATTTCACTTTCTTAGTAAAGTACAGGACTTCGCGGTGGCTGAGCAGGCTAGGCGGCTGACTTTGTGTGCTGGGGATTAGGTGCCTGACACTGAGGGTGCGGGTTCGAATCCCGGATGGAACTCAACCAAAACAGTACTAGAATTTGCACTTTACTAAGAAAGTGAAATCCAAAATATGACATACGTCGCGCCATTTTGACCGCTATTTTGCCTTTTTCAGATAATTGAGATTGTCTAATCTCTGGCGTTCACCTACTATGTCGTTAATCAGCTTAATCAAAATACCATTGAGGATAACATATTTTTGTACAATATTTTAATGATATACACATCATTATATTGCCAGAGGACTTAATGATATAGATCCGGTTCCTGTCAAAACGTGAACGCAATCCAGATGCATGCTAATCTAATGAGTAAGGCATTTTAAATCAATCCTAAGTTTAAAGGTTTGTGAAAGCCGTGTTTAAATAATTCCCATTTGATTAAACTTCCTTAACCATCTCTAAATGTCCAAAGTATATTAAGGATACCGTGGGATTCAATAAACGTACTGCTACACTTGATTTAGAGTCTTGTAATGTCTCCCCAAAGTCGCCAAGTTGTGAAGATTCCAGACGTTGTACAGAAAACACTATGTAGAGACTATACGTCAGACAAATTGAGCAGGAACGGTGGGCTTTGCAGACAGCTAACCACATTTCACAGGTAGCCGAGCGTCTCATCATGAGCACCGTAGACCACAGTACACACATCTCGTGGGCAAATGGGAATAAATCAAAGAGAGACACAGAAATATACAGGAACGAATTGAGACGGTCGAGACAGCCCATCTCTTTAGCTTCTGGATGATGCATACTAAGAAACGATGGAACAATTCCCCACAAGCAGTTTTTGGAGTTAGGAAGAATATTAACGTCGGTCTTTGACAGATGCACTGGAGTAGAAACATATATTGACTCAACCCGCGCGACTCGAAGACTGTCTCCCAACAGTGTTGCAGTGCTCCAGCGTTCACTGAAACATAATGTAGTGAGGAAACACTGTCTAACCCGGACACTCTGTAATCAGATATCCTCGCTTTAAGTACTTATTCCTTTCAAATGAAAGCCATTTAACTGTTGGTCAGTGCTCAAGGCTAATCATTGAATTGATAGTGACATTATGTACACAAAGACCTCGAGCGATGCTAATGAACGTATTAGCCGATATTATTTCTTACTCCAGGAATGAGATAATCGCATAGAACAGTGAAACGGTGAACAATGTGCAGTTAGAGTATAATGTGTCTCCTTAATTATCACTGTATATCGGTACTGTGTCTTCTCCGTCACTATATTATGTATAACTTTTTAGTTGTGATTAGACAGTCTTGTGAAGATCTTGAAGTGAAATAAGAGAACTTCATCTACGCTGTTGAATTAAGCTCTGGTGTACAAGTCTAATTATCACCCCTTCAGTAAAAGAGGTCATTGTATTTCGGGTGTTCATTGTAGACAACGGGTATCTTCATGAGCATAGACATCCACGGGTGGTTATGGCTAACATTTGCATTATTTGAAGCCATTTAGCAATATGTGTATTGGAAACGATTTTATCAACGAAATTATCATTAATTTTTCACTTTGCCAGTTTACTGCAAAGTGATCTTAGGGTCCTGGCCCTAGAATAAATGGACCCAGGTTTTATTTAATAGGTCTGACAAGAATCCTGGAAAATACTACTGGAGTCATCGATCGTTTCATCCTGCTATTTGTGGTGTACTGGTTTCCGCACATACCTGTTGGTCGCCATAACATTGACCTATACAGAAACTGAATTCCACCAGTCCATATTTACATGACGTGTTATTGTACTGATAATATTGATTTCCTTTAATTTGGCACGAGGTCAGCTGAAACTTCTAGTATATCTACTGTGATCTCGTTGGTGGAATGTGAAACAAAATGTACCGTCAACACAATGCTCATACTTTCGACCACTGGCCCACCATTTCTACCACCCGTGGAGATTTAGTATTGATCTTCAGAAACCCATGTGTTTCGTAGAGGCAACGAACGGGGTCGGGGGTCAGGCTCACCTTGGTTGGACACATTTCACTGCATCAATTACGAAGATCGATGCTCATGCTGATGATCACTTGCTTGTTTTGTCTTGATACGATTGTTACAGAATATAACTTGACTTTTTCTGAGAGCGACGTTAAACACCAAACAAACCATCTATGTCATCTCTTGGACTGAGATCAAGCATGCAGGTAGAAACTTTCACCAGCCCACCAAACTGTTCAGACTGACGAAGTAATTCAACAGCTCATGGAAAACCGCCTCGGGTTACGTCAACCGATGACGACAGATATTCAAAAAACGACATCGCTTCCATGATCGGCAAAACCATCACGCCAGTCTGACACTTGCAATGAAAAGATATTTCTTTAACAAATTTCTTCAATTTCCATTTTAATATCAGCCGAATTAATCATTCATTAACCACAACACCGGAGAAGATTTGAACAGCTGAAACTGTCAAACTTTGCAGAAAACATACTTATTATTTTATAAACATGAAATGCCGGGCACGTACTTTTCCCTCAATGAATTACGTGCAAAAAAATACCCTGAGAAATCCTATAACGACTCTGTCTACAAGACACATGGGGCTGTGTTATTCAAACGTAATTCATCTCATGCTCGCTCGTTTATAAAATGGAAATCTGGGGGAAAAACTACTGTCAGTTTTGACACGAAAAGATTATATATCAAAAGCAATAGATTTAAACACGCCATTACAAATTACTGAAAACAATAAAGGCCGTGCTAAAACATATTGGTTTTCCCCACGTGACAGCGTTTTAGACTTGATGGAGAGTAGCAAAACCCAAAGCTTAATACCGACGTGAACGTAAATTATAGACAGTTTGGCCGTATAAATGCTGACTTCGTTGCAAGAGATGAATCAGAAGTTAAAAGCCAGATGTGGAAGGCTTGACGTACGGTCCGTGATGCTCGGAGGGTCTGTCGACAAGTCTTGCTAACTCTCCTCGCGTTATTCTATGCTGTGTCACAGTCTCGACGATATTCTGTATACATAGCTGGATAGAGCAGTCACAACAAGTTCTCCTTAACTGGTGAGAGAGATTATTCTTTACATTCCGTTCGATTTGAAAACATAGAGCCACATCAAAACCTGTCTCTTAAATTACATAGAGCATCAAGGGGGATTGCTACTGGGAATTCCCATATTTTAGCCCCGGGCTTAAATACGCACAATCACTGTTCTAGTGATGAGATATCTTAACCATATTTAAGCCCATGGCTAAAATTCGAAAATGCAAATTATTTTGAAAACTCTTTAACCAGGAAACTGGTCTATTAATTCAAAATTGAAACATATAAAATGTTTACTCGACTGAGTAAATATGAACGTGAATCATAAAAAAGTCTAATTAATGCAAAACAACAACTATTACGAGAGGACTGACTGACATCTCAGACAATGACTAGTCTCTACAGAGAGTATCTGGAGCGTCAAAGAACGGAACGGGACGTCACTCTAAACACCCAAGAATTAAATCCAAATTTAAGCCCATGGTCTTAAATACGGTTAAATTTAACATGGGCCTATGGGAATTCCCAGCACTGCCAACTACATGAAGTAATTAGTACATTGAATCAAATCGGACTTCGACGTGAACAATAAAATGCCGACATTTTCAGTCTTATTGTTACGATTCCTTCTGTTGTTCTGATCGTGGTAGGGTAGCCACATGGTTTAAGTGTTTCCTCTCAATACCGTAGGTTCGAATCAGTGAGTATTGTTTTAGCCGCCTTTAGAAATGTTCCATCAACATGAAGACAGGACAAACCTGAAATGGGCTTCGGACTTACCAATAAAGGGAATCGAACACGTGACGCGCGAAAGCTTTAACAACTTGGCTACGCAACCATCCTCAAGATTCGATTACCCATATGGTTTCAGTGTGTGTGCATATTTGAGGTTTCCTAACCCATAGCCCAGTCTCGCGTGTATGCTCATAATATCAAACACTGGTTTATGGGGATCATAAGACTTGGTGACATGCTTGATGCCACTCATAATATCAACCAGATCAACCGTTTGGTCCAAGGGGGACCGAGTCAGGCATCACGGGTCGTTTTTCACACGCACGCACTTTGTTTTGGGAATTTTTCCAGGTGACCGATTTTATTGACCTGCCTATCCATGTGTTTGTGCCTCCGATGAGGAAATATGGTATCGATATTTGATTGTGATTCAGAGACACGTGCGTGTGTAAAAGATGGAAAAGAGAAACTCTACATTTGGATTTCATCAAACGTTCATCAAATTTCATCAAGTGTCACTCTGGTGAAAATAGTTGCGGAAACACTGTGAAATATTAGTTCCAAAACACCATTAAGATACCATTGTCAAATACATCACCGCGGCACAACTACGTGATGTGTACCAACCATATTAGCAACCATTTCACATGTGCTTTCTTTTGCTCAGACAATAGACTTTAGAAATTTGAACGATATTTGAAATGGTATTTTTGTCGACTCATCACATATCCCTGTACCACCTTTTTCATCTGCTTCACAGCCATGCAAGAATCTGTGTCGAAAAGTCGCATCACCCGAATAAAGAAGCTGTTCGCCCATGAAGTTTGCCCTTATTTTTTCAACATGTTTACTTTTTCAAGCTACTGAACCCGCTGACTGACATGCCGCACATTGTGGATGATCTACACATGATTGTATCAACGTTCTGCTCAATCATACATACCGTGTGGTTTCACCAATGTACAATTTACAATTAACCTTAGCATACCTACAACACTTATCTCCCTTCCCATCGCCAGCAAGGCAGTGCAAGTATTCACGTGATTACACAAGCCATAAAGTTTGTTGTCGCTACATGCAACCATTGTAACGGGAATTTTACCTTCGATTCTTGTCATTTCAACTCATTATAAAGATACCCTACACGAATGCCTCTCAGTGACGAAATCGAAACCGTTTTACGGGGTTACCTGCAAAACTCACGTACAGTAATTACCGCTTGACGTTTATTGTTAAGGAACGTCAGTTAAGCACCGTCGGCAAACTGTTAACGGTTGATATTGACTGGGTCTGACACAACAGAATCCTGAGTTCCGTGGAATGTCCCACCAATCTTCGGAAAGGATGTTTTCAACGTCATCTGTGCTATAATTCAGTCTGGGTTGGGATAGATCACTACCGCAGTATTGGAACCGTCGGTACGAGGCAGTCACCGGAACACGAACTAAGCGCATGTCCCTTACATCAAGAATGGAACGCTGACAGAACAGTATTTAGCATGTGCGTGCGATGTATATGTGCGTGCTTTGCATCGTCAGTCTGTTTTAATCAAGACATAAGGGTACCCATGAGGCGGTGAAACGAGTTTTTCGAATAATAATCTGTCTCTTCTACCTGGACACGACCAGTGAAGATCCTTGTTAGAAATGATCTTCAGTAACCCATGACTGTCCATCGGGTCGTCAGAATCGTTGACTTAGCTGACACATGTTATCGTATCCCATTTACGTAGATCGATGCTCATGCTGTTGATCACTGGATTCTCTCGTTCCAAGTCGACTATTTACAGACCTTCGCCATATGTCTGGAATATAACCTGGACCACACAATCTAGTGGTCAGCTACATAAACATCTACGCAATTAGAATCCGATGGCATATGTCAACCAAGTCAGCGACCGTGACCACCCGATTCCGTTAGTCACTTCTTACAAGCACAGGATCTGCACGGTTATGTGAGTTTGTATGAAAACAAGGGTTCCGGAAGAGAGTCTCAGTAACCGTCTGTTAAATCTCCCTATGCACGTAGTCACGAACGTGGAAGAGATCCAGTTGTATAGGTTTCTTTAGCTGTACATCGGAGTGCACAGCATTGACTTTGTGAACATTCGGCAGCTTCTATACATACGTGTCATTTATATTGGACTTTGGTCCAAGCTTAGTCAGGCACTCATTGGATTTATTTGTCATTCATTGTTCTTGAAGGAACTATCTTAATTCTGTTTCCGACCCCGGTCAGGCAAACGAGTGTCTGAAATCAAAACACATAACTTTGAACGAACAAGGTTCTTTGTTATTGATGCCATGATAAAAGAGGTTTATTACTTGAGAAAACTGGCGGCAATCGATTGAAACACAGATAATTGTGAAATTATGCTGTCATATTTTGCAATATTACAAGCATCTTCAAATCCCTAAATTCTGTACGATAGCACCTGCATGATATCAAGAGAGTAGAGGTGATTTACGGCTCTCCGGTTTGAGTTTCGAGACATGTTTATCACTAGAACTTCTTTTACTGTGTCGTCAATCATAGTACTCCTTATAGCTTACATCTACCAGCTTCAGTCCTAACAGAAATAGTCAAGTTGTTCATCCTAAAGGACCAAGGTCCATGCACTTCACGGGCACACAAATAAAGAGAACAATCGGAGACGTTAAGGGGCTAACTCTCTTTGGAGCTCGGCAATGGTTAGCTTCCAAAGTGCTTGTCTATGATGAAACGATGAGATATGACTGGAATATAACGTTATGGGCTCGCGTGGGGTGAAATATTAGCGCTCGACTGACCCTGGTCGGTCTCCCGTCGCTTCTGCAGACAATCCGGCACCGCCGGCCAAGTCTCTTAGAAAGAATCGTCAGCGATCGTAATTGCTGATCCGCCTTGCACGAGCTGCACGGGCTGCACGCGCATCACTTGATTACATTTTGACAAATCAGCGCTTCACTCCATGAAGACGCGTACAGCCGTCGACGAGGCCCTTCATCACAGCGTGCGTCAGTCCCCAAACACCTCCAAGTAAAGTCATGGTTTTAAGTCTGATGGAGATTTATTGGAAGTAAATTGTGTCATTCACCTTAAACTATCGATTAAGCTTACTGTAAGTGGCTTTCAAGTGAGTAGGTAGCCTTTACGTTCCAGATAAAAGAAATTCAGTTAGACAAGTCAAAGACCTCGCTTGAGTCTTGAGTCACTGTACCAGACTCTCAAAGGGATTCGCTGAATACGATTTGGCTTGCTCATAAGAAGCTAGTAAATTTTGTCTCGGGGCATGGATAAAGCATTGATGAGTTAAATGTGGATATGTGGCTATATTTTCGAGACCATGCCATGTAAGGCTTAATATTATTGGCTATACACAAGAAAAAGTAAAATGAGAACTAAATTGGATTCATTTTAGACATACTTTCAGACCTGAGGTCCGAACGACAATGTCGTAATCCAACAGGGGCGTTTGGGTAGCCAGGAGATTAAAGCGTTAGTCGTCACGCCGAACACCCGAGTTCAATTTTCCACATGGGTACAATGTATGAAGCAATTTCTGGTGTCCCCCGTCCTGATATTATATCTGAAATATATCTGAAAGCGGCGTAAAAAACAGTCATTCTTTCGTAATTCAATAGATCGCACAACGAACTGCCACACACAAACCTGTATTACAACTGTATTAGATATACCAAATGTCATACAAACCTGTATTGCAACTGTATTAGCTATATGAAATGACATAAACTGTCGTACAAACTGTTAACGGACAGTTGGTTGTACATTGTACAAATGACATTCGTTACATGCACTGTTGCTACAGCAGAACATACCCGTGAGTAGCGGTTGCTGTCTTGAAGGTAGAAAGACTGAACCGTTAGGCAACACCTTCTTTATTGATTTATTATCAGTGATTTATTCATATGTTTTCTATCAAATTTACATATTTAACATCGTGTTTTGTCTTTTACGCCTTGTGGAATCACTTTCGGCAGATATTCCAGATTATTCACTGACGTTGACAATTTGAATGGGCGGAAAGGTCAAAAATTGGAATTTCCCTTTGGCGTCCCATGAACCCCTCATACCGGGTTTCGATCCCTGTTTTGCTCCGATCATAGATCAATAATATAACAGAAAGACTATAACCGTGCTGATGGGCTTTACCAGAGTGGCACAGGTCTATGACATGCGCCAATGACGTCTCAGATGTGGTGGACATGGTTATTGTCGAGATCATCCTGTGATAGCGAGAATGTTCCTAATGTGAATTTCAAAACAATAGCCCCGTTTTGTACAACCCACATGACATATACGATTCAATAAATTATTCAGTATTAGATATCAAGACTGATTCATATAAAACTTGAAAGACTATTGCTGGGAGGAGATTATCAAATTGAAACGCAGAGGTCAATCTGGAAATCCGACAAGAAGAAAGCGCCAAATTGAAATCTGTAACTAAATCACCATGTATGATCAACAGATATTCAAACATATTTACATGGGTCAAAAACGGGTAGCAACATGTAAGGAAATCAACGTTGAAAGATGCTTCTCACCTTTCTTGGATCCAGAATAATCTTGGCTTTTGGTATCCATATCTATTTATTGCGGAACCCGTGAAGTTCCAGGGTAGAATAGGTCTTCAGGAACCCATGCTTGCCACAAAAGGTGACTCTGCTCGTCGTAAGAGGCAACTAACGGGATCGTGTGGTCAGGTTCGCTGACTTGGTTGACACATGTCATCGGTTCCAAATTGCACAGACGGATGCTCATGCCGTTGATCACTGGTGTGTCGTGTCCAGACTCGATTATTTACAGACCGCCGCCATATAGCTGGAATATTGCTCAGTGCGGTGTAAAACTGTTCTCAATCACTATTTCCCGCGAACATGTGTCATATGTAATACATGTTTTATACGATTTCCGGTTACACCGTTCATATGATCCCTGATGACATGACTGATACCCATCAGTTTCGGCATTCATACTACGCGTTCATGTTTATGACTTCTGTTTTAAAAGTTGACAAAACACCGGTTCCGTTTCTTTTGCAGGTCAGTATATGTACACTGTTCCTGCAATCAGTGAAGTGCTATATTTAGACCTGTACTAGATTTAGGAGGAAACATCTGGAAAATGCTACCAATGATATAATCGTAAAATGTATTCTTGTTAAACAGATATGTCATTATACATCACTGTCTCAGTTGCTTATATTGGTAGTGCATTATTTTAATCCCTATGTCAAGCACTGTTCATTCGCTTGAGCCTATCCCCCTTTAAGACATTCGTAAGGGATGATCGGCGTAACGTTTCCATCTCCTTCACACTTCCACTCTTCATCACAAGGGCAGCTAGTGTATAACTGTAAGTAACAGCAACTCGCATCAATCTCAGAACGTATCAAGGCGGAAGCCTAGTATAGTGAGGCTTTACACTATCAAGGAGTTAGCTTTTCGCTTAAGGTTCTACAAAGTTTTAGGTTCCTGTGTATATTCTAACACTTGATTAAAGTCTAATTATTTTTGTTTTGTGAAAAACGGGAAACACTCCGTGCGTCTTGGTGGTGCCACTTATCCCAACATCTGTTATTCGTCGATATTCATGCTAAAGCTGAGTTTATAGCTAAATTAGAAATAACCCCCTCGTAAAAACAAATATTTAGGCAGCAAAAACAATATCCTGTGCATCATAATGCAAATAGAACGTAAATTCATCTACACAAAAAATACATTTTTTGCAAAGTGGCATATCATTTTCTGCGTCGTAGTGAAAGAAGAAACACGGGGTGGTAAAAAGATGTAACTATTGGTATTCGCATTAATCAAACTGCTGAATAATAATTGCTACTGGTTTTTACGTTAACAAAACATTCCTGGGTAATTATCTTCTGTTCGTTTTTATTACCTCGTTGCTATTTCCCTCTCCGCTTCAGATATCTGATCTCACTTTTAGCTTACCACAAATGGCTGATGGAGAATGTACGTTAACTACCTCGTGCTATTTTGAAGGCTATAACATTGATTATGAATTACAATAAACATCAGTCACAAATTGTGAGTTGTGAATGACTGTTATTGTTGCAGTTAATGTTGCAAATCGAAGTGGACTGAGACAGCGGATGCTCGTGTTAATCGTAAAATACGATCTGTATGTTCCTCCTTTCTCACATCGTTGCGGATATGACAAACATGTACATGATTATTCTTGTGATCTGTGAAGTGGATCCGGTAATACTTGTTACTGAATCGTTGTTACGGGAATAAATCCATACAAATCATACGCCTTTTAGTCTCCTTGATATAGTGCAATCGAACTACCTATAAAGAATGGTAAAATCAAACATTGCCTCAAAAGCTTAACGAGTGCATTCATGACTGAATTTGTCGACAAATTTGGAAGACTGAAAAAAGAACTTCAAAACACAGTAAACTGTGCACTACATCACAATCATAAGTTGACAAAAGAAAGAATGTTTCGATGTTTAATTGTCTGGAAAATGAAACAGAAATTGTTTTGTGGTGGTGTATTTGATTGGTTGATTTGTTGCATCACGCCGCATTCAGCAATGTTCCAGCTATATATAATGGCGGCTGTCTGTGAGCATCGAAACTGTACGATGACCTGTGTCAACCAAGTCTGCGAACCTGAGTACCCAATCCCGTTAGTTTCCTCTTTCGACAAGCATGGATTATTGAAGACCTAGTTCCTAGACCTAGACCTAGTTCTAACGCTGATCTTCACGGATCTGGTGTATTCCATCGTGATGCTATACTTGTGTTTTGTGTGTGTGTAAGGCCTTACGTTTCTTGTGTTTAGTGGACGGTCGGGGTTCTAGGTGGGGTGGAGGGTAACATCCTCTTGTGGGTAAGGTGTCTCAAGCTCGTTACAGCCCAAGGCAAAGGGAACTGGGTGATCAGGGCATTGTCTGCTATGACACCAGTGTTTCATGACTGCAGGTATTTTTTTCATACTATTTTGGACTGGTATTTTGACATTGTAATTGTGGATGACCCAACACAGATATTAATTGACCTGATGCTTCGAGAAACATTTCCATGACCTTCCAGAAAGTTATTCATCTGTACAATGTGAACGATATCTTTATGCTGAATAGCTTTTTATCAAACTTTCTACATAGTTTTACAGTCCACGAAGACATACCATTATGAATGCTCAAACATTCCCAGTAGTGTAAGTTCACGAGTTCATCATTATCTCTCGGCTCCTTAGGGAGAGCTATTGTTTTCTTATGCCCCGACGAATGTATTTATATGTCAGCCGCATAATGAAAATCGTGCGCAGCATCAACATCTATCCCCCGTATTGTTGTATTCACGGGTTTAAGATACCCATTCAAATAAAAAAAATATGTTTTATTGATTATAATATACTTCTGTATCTAGTGTGTGACATAAAACCATTAGAGGGCTAGAGGGCTTTCACTTAGTGGAGTCGCGCTGGGCATGGTGTGGGCAAATCTTGTGTACACATGTGCAGGCAAACCGACGATAAATAGTCAAATGTCAGGCAAACATCTTGATATCTGTGGCAACATCCGTAATGTGCCTGCATATAGACAGAAATCTCCAACAATATAGACAACAGGCACCAGGCCCTTGAACATCGGCGTGTGTTACATTCGCGATAGTGCATGGACGTCGAGATGAAGTGCCAGAACATTCCGCTAGGTGGAGCCTGGTGTAGGCTCGTCAACTTCCTGCTGCGAAACGATGAGAATTAGAAGTCGACAACTGTTTGGAAAGCTCTTGTAAAACTGGCATCATGTTGCTTCATTTTTCTTTACTGTTCGGACTCAACTATAGGTTTCCCTTATTTGTTTGACCTTTCAGAGATGCCATGTATGCGGGTTAGTGTGTATACTGTAAGGAATAAGAATGAATTGATGCCTGTTTGTTGAGTTGAAATACTGCATTGAATTGTGTTATGCATGAGATACCTGAACTACTGATGGATATTTAAGAGTGTTTGTTTGTTTATGCTTCAGTTCAGTTTCAGCGCTACTATCAGCGTAACATCAAGAACCCTATAGTCAATTATAAACATCAAGAACCCTATAGTCAATTATAACAATTTCCTCATGCAATGTTGAAGTGATCATGGAAGTGATCAAGCAAGTCATTAAGGACACTTTCTTAAGCTCATGCAGAATTTAAAAGGTGCCATATTATAATTTTAATGATTTTTTTAATCCAGTGGGAAAAATACTGTGAGCTAAATCCTCAGCGATTAATCGTCCGAGACAGTTTCCATAACGTGCTTAATTTAGGATACAGGCAACATCCGTTCCCGTTCTCGTGAGTCAGATATTTCGTATGGAGACTATTAACTAAGAGCATAGTCCGAAAAATTTACACTTTTATTGCAATACAAGACATTATCATTCACTCTTGACACTGAACACATCTGCTTCCTGTTCGTTTGAACTTTGTCAAAAAAGTATTCTGAGATTGATAATGTTTAGATGTACATGTAGTTAGCGAACTGCACGTTAGTGTGCATCCAAGCAATTCAAGGACGTGCAAGGCGTCGATCTATGAAATGAGTTGAATAAAGTGCAACTTCTTGCCCATTTTGCTTATATGTCCAGTTGAACACCAATGATATGAATAGTTCTGTTATTCATTCTCTGTACCTGATTCTACGAGGTGCGTTTCTTTCTCAGGGCAAAGTAAGTACAGCGATCATTCATTCGCTAATCTAACGCATGTGCCTATCTTTGAATAACTAACGTTCATCAGAGTTTGCACAATTTTAACATTCCTGTGCATAAATTGGCAAGCAGCAATAAATTAACAGAAAATTTTAAAAAGGTATTAAGTTAAATTTTAGATGATAACGCTTACGTACTATGCTTCGGTGCTGAGCATTTTTTTGTGCGATAAGTTTTAGTTCCTTTTTTCTTTGGCGCTTTGTGGGGTTCATAATAAGCTGGGTTTTTTTTATTTGATTACCGTTTTGTTTTTTGAGTCCCTATTGGAGGGTATTTTAGACGAGAATAATATATATAATGTTTGTTGCCTGATGTGTACGCAGGGAGACGTTCTCCAACCTATGAAATGAGGCTTACAATCCCTAAATTCTTTAATCCTGATTCAGTTTGTCTGAGACGCTTCCTGGCGTATTCCCAGGTCGACAACACCAAACACAGTGTCTTGAGATGTTCCGTCACAACAGTATAACGAAAGGAAGCCATGGTGGGTTATATTGCTGATCGCGTGTGCTCACTTTGCGAGTATGGGTTCGAATCCCCTATGGATGTCAACCCAGTAAAATACAAGAATCTGTCCTTCATTAAGAGAGCGTATTCCCAAATATAAATGCAACACATGTTAAAACTTGTAACGCCACGTTCAGCGACTAATTCGTAAAGAAACTTTTCAAAGTTTCTGTTGTTATATATTCAGCAAATATTGTCATTTGTTCCTGTTAATTTTATTTCGAAAGTGAATATGTTTCCACGTCGCTTTTCTTTGTATTTTGGCATTATCACGATGAGCAACACCAGAAATGGACTTCACACATTTCACCCACATGGGGAATAGAACTCATACCTCCAAGCGGGGACCAGCTGACGATTTAAAAATAAGGCTAGACAATCGTCTAGAGATACACTATTCGACCTCATCTTGGGCAGTTACACTCTAATGAGTTAATAGCTATGTATCACATGCCAACGATATTCACATCCTGCCATGTAAAGGGAGTTAAGTGACTGAAAAGGCCCAGTTTCCTCTAGACTTACATAGACAGTTAAGTCCTTTGACTCGAGAGGATGTTGGTTCATTTGTCCATAAAGGGGGTCTTTAGTTTTACGCCGCACTCAGCAATATTCCAGCTATATGGCGGCGGTCTATAGATAATCGAGTCTGAACCAGACAATCCCGTGATCAACAGCATGAGCATCGATCTGCGTAATTGGGAACCGATGACATGTTGTCCATTAAGAAGTTAATCAGTGCGATTTCACCTATAAATGCACTGTCCTGATTAACGAGGTTTTCTTGTATTGAGATAATAGATATACAGATAGGAAGATATAGATAGGTATGTATAACATGTGTTGTGGAAAGTTTACCATATGTCTCAGTTCCTCACATCCATAACGCTTTCAGAGAACAATCTCTTTAATGCCATAAACCTTTTAGTCCGAACCCTTTTTACATCTCCCCGGAACAATGTAATCCCGCAACTATGCTTTTACCGCGATTTGTTTCGGGCGCATATGGTGACAAAAAAAAGAACAGGTAATCTATTTCTCATTCATATCTAGGAAGGCGTTATATAACATCACCCCAGCTGTCGGCAAGGAGAGACGACGTACCATGCTAATAACCCTGCTGTACACCGTGGCACCGTTATTAATGGCGTGACTAACATGCCTCAACGTGACGAAATACCTCCAATGGTGATTACATTCCAGGTTATTAAAAATTAACAACAAATTTTAGATTTCTGCACATAGCATATGTGCACGGAATACACTCTAGAAGAATTTTACAGAAAGGTTTTTGTGTCCGATTTTTTTCTAGTCGTCGTGACGTGCATTTCTATTAATGCATCACTGGTACAGCTGCGCTCGGGGAGCAGTACCTGGTCTAGATTCCTTGAGACTCCAGTATCATGAAGAATGTTGAGGAAGGATCAACTGAACACATCAGGCCGGATTCTCTGTTTTTGTTCTAAATCCTTGAGTAAATATACTGAAGATGTCAAAATGCTGCTTGCTGAAGAACCATGAAATTTGGGTCCATTTTGTGGGTGGCCATTCCCATTGCACGTGGGAGCTCTTCAAGCTGAGAGGCACGTTAAGACTCTCTCGTGAAATTTCATTTCCGGCTGCTGACGATATATTTTCTCTCAGTTACCCTCTTCTCCGCTCTTCTCCCAACCCTCTATCTGTCCACCAAATCGAATACCACGTTATTAAACTTGGGGAGATATGAAGTACTGTAGGGAGAAGCTGTAACACTGTTGGGAGAATTTTTATTCTTTTTTTTCATTGTAATGCTTTATCACAAAGCGTCAGAAATACAGTACGTTGCAATCCCCCGTTGTTCTAGTGAAAGGTGGTCGTATACTTTCAAGTCTCTTTAGTTTTCTATTGCTTAATGCGTGTACACAAATACGGTTCTTTATCACCCTCTTCTACCTACTGAATGATTAGATACATTTTATGGTCTTCAACCATTTCTTTAAAAATGCTCAATGTGAAAGGGAATGTATAGAAACATTGCTTAGTAATCATCTTTCATCTTCATGATGAACTTAAATTGTTTTATCGTGTTTTTACTTTTTTTTAATCTGAATGAACGTGCATAGAAAAGATACTTTGTCAACTTGTTATCCTAATGAAATCCTAATGATATATACAAATGTATTAATCATTTTTTAAAGTTTCACAATTTGAACGCGTGATTTTAGGAACAACAGTTATGAAACCTCTTCTGTCCCAATGGTAAATTTATCTGTCGATCATGATTTCTTCTGAATATCTCTGCTATTTAGATATGGTAGGTTTTTTTTATAATGTTCGTAGCACTGATTGGTCTAAAAGGAGTAACGCAACTTTCAACAATAGAACCTGACGCATTCACGGGATCTGAAATACTTAAACTAACTTCTAACAAAAAACAACAGGATTAATGAACCAGACTTGGAAATTCATTTTGATGGAGTGACATATCCGTTGTCCTTGAAATGCGTTTTTGCAAAATACGACAAAAATAAACGAAAAAAACGAAAACCAATGAGGCCAATGCTAAAGTGTCTCTCAACGTTCCTAACCACAAGGATCCATACCGATATCGATCCTGGTTCAATATGTGCAACTATCGAACGCGGGACACTTTCCAGATCTCCTTGGCGCCCCTTTCACCTGCACGACCACGCACGATATTGACAGCGAAAATGACTCGTGAAGAGGCAAGTCGGCTCAGAAAGAATGCACAGTAAATACCCTCTCCTTCAACACTGTCAACTATCAGTTGTTGCAACGATGCGGTCTTCTCGACGGCCCTTCAAGCAAGAGCCTGTCAATATGAGAGAGAACCACTTTACGCACGTATGTGGTGGACGGCGGAACTTCTCCGAGCTCGTATCCTCGTTTACGTCACGACCCCGGGACGTTAAACACGCTGGAAACGTCAATGTTGCTTCACCCTGGCGATGAGGAGAACGTAGGGCTATGTGAACACTGATAGCGCGATAAATCAGAAAGTTGGTCAGGTACTGAATTTCCAACCAAAGGTATTCGTATTACTGCTAAGCGTGTGCCTGGACCAGATGACGCATATGTGTGTGAGTGTGAGTGTGAGTGTGTGTGTGTGAGTGTGAGTGTGAGTGTGAGTGTGTGTGTGTGAGAGAGAGAGAGAGAGAGAGAGAGTGAGTGATGTACTGTATTTTTCAAAGGTCTGTCTCTAAACAGGTACTCGGGTTCCCATGTGTATCTGGACAAAGACCCGGGGAATTTCATACATGTGTATCTGAACGAGGGCTTTTTTCTCCGTGGCTGTGTCTGAACGAGGATTTGGGGCTTTCCATGTCCCATATGTCTGTTACCTAACTCCGCACTCAGAAATATTGAAGCTTTATGGTATGTAAATAATCGAGTGTGGATTATGATGGATTACGAGATCCGATGATCAATAGTATGAGCATAGATATACGCAACTGTGATACAATGACATGTATCAGCTTAATAATCATCCTTGTAGAAATGGGAGGAAAACAGGGACAGTGAGAATCACCATCAACGTTATACTGAGGATGTAAAAGGTATAACGACGTTCTAACCAATGTAATGACCATCAGCAGGTCGCGCTTGTCTTTTCTCGTGGACTCACAAACAGGTTTACTATCCGTGAGCAGGACACCATGCCAAACAGGACTCACAAGATGGGACTTGAAGTGGACGTCCCATTCATTCTCTTTCACTAAAAGATATGGCCATGTGTATGCGTATGTGTGGCTCATTTTAGTAGTCAGGGCTTTTGTCGATCACATAGTGCTAGCGCTCTGAGATACCATGTCGTAGTTTAATTACCCTACATAGTATATTACCTCGAGACGCCGAGGTAATGTCCGTCCTGTCTCCGAAACACGGCCTGTCCACCACACTCGAACGTTCTTGTCTCACAAGGTGTGTCATAACTTGGAAACGGCTTATAAAATGGGAATTAATTATAGGTAACTTGCATACTACTACACTGGTTGACGAACACTGTGTGGCATCGCATTTTGCCTTGCAGAGTTGGGTCCACCAGCCATTGCAAGATCCGCATTTCATGAGCTCAGCCTATCAGTGTGACGTTTACTTTGGGCCATATTTACACATCAGAATGACAGGCCGTGATAAGATACAAAGAAATAATTGTTTAATGTACCACAACAAGTATACTCACCACTTACAAAAGGATACGTCTGAAATTTGAACTAAAGCCTACTGATACCTTACGTGGCACACAACAGTTGATGAAACGCTTATGTGTGGCTCATACACGTAATGAATACATCAACACCGAATACTCATTTCTTCATTGTTCTGTATTTAGCCACAGTCAAATGCCTATATTTTTCCCCATTGGTTTATGTGTATGTTTAAAGGCGGTCAGTCGAGTACAACTGAAAGTCCAAAGGGAACACATGACCCAAATTCGACGTGAATTCCCTCTCCAAACGTCAGTAGTAAAAATGCTGATTGAATGCTTGTAACAAGCAAAACAAACCATAACGTACAGCACTGTTTTCGTACACACATTCGACACCCAAACCTTCAGTTAAACGATTTCTGGGTCCTGGGTCCCGCTCCTCAAAGCAACCGTAGCGGTACGACAGTCGTAAGTCTATGTTAAAGTATAGGAGTTTCGGCTGCCGTAGTGCTACGAACGCTTTGAGGAACGGGGCAGTGGGCCCAGAGCTTCGAAGCTCTCTTACCGCTAAGATAGTAGTAAGTTGATGTTAATACATGACACTTAGGACTATCTTAGCGCTAAAAAAGCTTCGAAAATCCAGGCCCTGATCCACAAAGCGATCGTAAGGGTACGTCTAATGTCGTAGCGCTACGCTTTGTGGATTGGGGCCCAGAAAGGCTGCACGTATTCTGTTGCCGGAAAGTATTGCGCACGGCACGTGGTCACTGCTGCGACCTGTCTTGTGATTACTACATACATCAGACAGAGATGTATTCACTACACAGGTTACACCTATTTCTTACATCAACTTTTGAAAACACAGACAATTTCAATTATCAAAGGACGTTACGTAGCTCGTGGAGTTACTTGTTTGAAGTATTCGACCTTTAACAAGAGCTGCTCGCAAGAATCCTCACCGTCAGCTAATCATCACCCCAGTGCCTCGAGACTTCTGGAAATAGATTCCGTCGATAACAAACAAATTAACTAACATGTTGAACAAGACTTAAATTGGACAGCGTAAGAGGCTGCCATTGGCAGGATCTCAGTTGTTAAGTTTAAGTTTGATTATACATCATCGGGGCCATTTCGTTTAGTTTAAGAGCCCACAAACGGTATTTGATTTAGACGAATTGTCATCCTCATTGGGGTTTGGGATATCTGAGAGCTTATCCATGATCGGGGACAATCGTTTTTGTCCATGGAGCCCTGAAAGTGGATACGGGACAGTGGAATTGATAGGGGAATAGTGTTGCTGAAGAGTTCGTCGATACAAGGTTACAGGTATTCTGATGACAAATATTGACAACCGATGAATACGCGCATGATAGAAACTGATTCTTTGATTACGAAAAACAGCATCCGATACAGTTACGGAATAACAGTCTTTAAAGTTTTAGATTGAGAAAATTGATTCCTTACAAAGTTTTGTTTCCGAGTTGATACCTCGTACGAGCAGCCTTGTATAAATTTTATCAAGTATCGTGTAATCTTTAAATGTAAGGTCGATGGCTTTGCGTCAGATGAAGGTTTCATTTTAGAAACCCTTACGTGGGTTACGTGAAACCCTTGGCAACAGATCAAAGTTTCATTAAGAAGGTTCGATCTGATATTAATGCCTCAAGCGACGCGAGCGATAGTGATAATGTGATTTAAAATTAGGGATTGCACGCAAATGTCATTTAAACAGGTGTATGTATGTCACCACACAAACACTAGAAGAATAAATTATTTTTACTCAGGATAGACAGCGCCTGAATGCAAATTTCAGTCATGTTCGAATCTCGCTACATAAAGAGACTAGCTAGGTAAATGTGGATTAATATATATTATCGGATCACAACTATCAGAGTTATGTTATGTGCACATATCAATTATTTAACTGTTGTGCACACATTTCAGTAGATGGGATGTCTGCTTTAAACACCATGTCAGTCCTATCAAACACGCTAGATAACCAGATAGCCCAAGGATAATAATCAAGAATCATTGACCCAAACCCGCAATCAGCGGATCCTGGTACGATTAAGAGGAGTGATCCTGCACAGAGTGAATCAGTGACTCGGGTCCCTGTCGTTATGAGGTTATGTTGTAATAAGTATACCATTAATGTATTACACGTGACGTTCTGACAACTACATCGTATTGCACTTTCCTTACTAACCGAGCCAGATCAGGTAGTGAGGCCAGAAGGAGCCAGAGTGAGACAGCAATCCTGGAACATCCGCAGTCAATTAGGTCACCATCTTCATCATCTGCCTCCCGTGATGCCACGCAGTCATAACAGTTACAGCGCAGTCTAAAAAGTCTGCACTTGTGTTTATAAACATCAGTAAAAAAATAGATTTCTTCTTCTCAATCCCAGAAAGGGCCCGGCAGCAAATGTTGTAACTGCAATATTCTGATGGAGACTCACCTCATCATCCACATCGTGATTTGAACAGTCATTTTGATCAGGGAGCACCAGGATTCGATGCGTGTTTTTAAGGGAATCGGGATTAGTTGGTTACAATGTATGACTAAAGGATCAACTAGGGTACTGGTGCAGTATTCGAACTGTAAGAATAACCTCAAACAAGGGTGGTTAATAATCATAATAACGTTCATCATCATCATCTTCGTCACCATCATCATCATCATCATCTTCGTCACCATCATCACCATGGCTAAAGTGCAAATTCCACATCGCTGATAGACATGTTGAAGCCGCCTGTCTTTCTTTTACTTGGCAATATAGGGGCTGATCATACAAGATTCAACTGGTTCAAATTCTGTCATTTACATGGGACTGAGCCGTAAAACAACACTCAGAACGTCTGACCGAGCAGATTTTATATCACGACTGCACACGGATCGTTCAGCATACTTTCACCAGTGGTTGGTCTGGGCCAGACTCGATCACTATAGGCCGTCATGAGTGAGTGAATGAGTTTGGTTTTACGCCACTTTTCGCAATATTCCAGCAATATAGCGGCGGGGTACAACGGAAATGAACGTCACACATTTAAACCCATGTGGGGAATCGAACCCAGGTCTTCGACGTGAGGAGCTAACGTTTTAACCATTAGGCTACTCCACCGCCCGTCGTCGTCACTGAGACGTGAACGTTACTGCGTCTTCCACCTTACGTTCCTGTCAATGAGTCCTCTTCCTGATGATCACGCCACGTATTTAGTGTGCGCTAGTGAAAATGCAACGCCAACGCAAATACATTTAAAGGGGAGACCGAAGCTCTGTCTATCTCTGATAGACAGTAACAGTTTGCGTAAATTCAAAATGAGAGCATGCTCAGCAAATCAATTTCAAAGTCAAAATCAACAATAATTAGAACAGGTCGACGTTCGCCCTTGTTGCCCCCATCGATTCCCCTGTTCCATCCATCTATATGCATAAGCAAATGCGTCACTTAAACCCACTCAAGCCGTCCAGTGGTTGTGACGTTGTAATCGCGACGTCGGTCTGCCGTAAATGGTATTGACACTGCTGCGATGACATGCACGATGGTGTCTTCGTTAGTATTCATTGTTTCCACTCACTGGAGCCGCTGACCTGCTTATCTGAAGAAACCGGAAGTTGAGAACGTCACCCAGTACTCCAAGGATACAAACCCATCAGGATGGTCGATAAGCAGGGAGCAGGGAATGCAGCTAGATATATTTGCGGTGAACATCCCATGACGATTTCAGAAGGCGTCAGGTGTTGCCTGGGAAGTTTGGGGCATCTCTGAGATCTATTAAAGCACTATCCAAAACCAATTATCCTCCAAACGGACATTTCCTTAAAGGGTCTCTGGGGAGATTAAGCCCAATCTAGTGCGATATCCTTTGCTTCGTACCAACCTTATGTCATTACTTAAACTGGGTCATACAAGTTTCTCCGCGGGAACAATGAGATGATTAATCCTGTCAAACCGAACTCACAGTCACATTAACACCAATGGCAGGGTCATGGATTGGAGGCACTGATTGGGTTGTGTTACACATCACCAACTTGTCAAAGTGCTGAAGTATAAAAAATCAGACAAGTGATATTAGTGTTTCAATTAGACAGGGAGGAATATGTTTGCAACCCTAAGAACCAATGCCTGACGCTATCGGGTGTTTTTACCATCACCTATTTGCAGTGTTGATCGATCGTATAAAAACTGATCAAAACGCACTTCATTTTCTGTCGATTTCTTCAGAGGATTCATTTTAAAGTACAGTTTTATGAAACAAAATCGATTTCTGAGAGCACAGCGTTGTATGTTAAGAAAATAGAGATGTGTTGGCGTTTTTTCCCAAGAATTACTTTATCTTTAAATAAATCTTGTTGGTGAAGTATATATATCTATGGGATTACATGAGTAAAAACATTTTGTAGTCAGAGAAAGTATAAAAAAACGGATTCAAATTAAACCGAAAATATATTATCAACTACAGTGATAGGAATATATACATATTTTAAACGGTATCTAATCAATTAATTATGGAATGTGTATTAATATGGAATATCAAATACACATATATTGTTTGTAAAACATTACAATGCCGAATACAGTTTCCATTATTTCTTATTCTATGAGAAGTGAGTGAGTAACTTTGTTTCCATGCGGTGACGGACATTCCAGATACGTGACTGAGGCCTGTAAGCTCGTGAGTCTTGACAAACCTATAGTTGTAAATAATAAGATCAGTATGGCTGTATACAATGAATTAATATAGGTTAATATACCCTGCCAGAAATGGAACCAAGCAGGTTCTATTTGTGAGTGTTTTAGATCTGTAAGTACTCAGACCACCTAATACATTGAGAAAATATTAGTCATACAAAGAGCCTTGCAATAACGTCGGGGAACTAATTGCCGCTATTCAGCTTCCTATTGAAACTGTTTCTTTGACAACATATCAAAGAGCGGAGATCTATCGAAGAACCAGGCAGGCACAATGTCAGTGAGTACAGTTCCACAACGGCATTGTGTCATGTGTCCTTCATGCAACCTGAACCCAAGACCCTAAAACAAAAAAACCGAATCACATTTCCTGGGATTTCTCGCTTGAAATTAACAATCGTCTAGACCGATAAATCCGAGTATTTCCCCCATGAAACACAATGCATGGATAATCAGTGAATATAGGGGACGTATAAACACAGATGCCACATTGAGAGCGAGTAATTAGATTCAGGGTCCTCTGAAGCGTCTTCAAAAGGCTTATTACCAAGGGCTTCCACTGACAAGGCCTCATGACAATTACGGCCCCTTACCTGAACAGACCAATAAGGACCCACTTGACGTTATCCCATGAGGCTCAGATCACGTCTTTTGTCGCGAGATATCTCGAGATGTGTTCAAGGACCAATGAGTGACCACTCTCTGACACTAAGACGTCTGAGACAACTTGGTAAATACTTCGTATGATGATTAAGGAGCCCTTGTCGTTGTTAGTTGTGACAGTCATGCGGCAAGTGACGAAGTAGACATATTTGTCACTTGATTAATTCTGCAACAATTGTAGCAAACCGGTAAGGAATGGATTTGGGTCATTTCCTCTGCTAACGTCTAATGCACTTGTGACTCTTTGGGTCTAATAAGAATTGCGTCTCCATGGGAATATGTTAACGTATTCTGAAGCAGTGTCATTTTCTTACAGATTCTTACAGAATATCATTAATTGTAATTAGATGGTGAAGCGTGTTTGCTGTTTCAACACTTCATCGATGTTGTCGAAAGTACCGCAACGTCATGACAGATTGTCACGCGAGACGGTGCCTGCATCAGCGATATTGGCGGGCTCCCTAAAACATACGGTGCGTACTTCACAACGCTCCAACTAAACTTTTTTGAGAAAAGATATTTTTGTATTGTGGAAATTGAGGAATTGTGAACTTACGATCACCATAGCTCTGTGACACCTTTGTGGCCTCAGCCCCGATCTTGACGGAGTTCAGCACTCAGTTACCCTAACACTAAAATACAGTTTGAACGAATACTTACGCAGTAACGTACAGTACGTGAACTCTAACGTTGAATCCAACGTAGATCTTCAGATCTTCAGATCTTCATCTGGCACCTTATTGTAACAACAAAGCATGGGTCATGTTGGCATGTCTTCACGTTCACTTTCAGACTGATACTGCTCAAGGAGCCGTAAAGAACGTTTATGAGAAAGGCGTTCACTGCTACTCGGGTACAATGTATGAAGCCTTTTTCTAGTGCCCCCTGTTTTGATACTGCTGGAATGATGATAAAGTGAGAAGATACTTACTCACTCACTCACCCTAACTCCCGCTGATCATAGATGTGCAGAGATTCACGTGGAACGAGGGGTCGGGAGTCATAGACGTACTACCAGAAACAACTTAAAACATTAAACAAAACTCACGTGTTAAGGCAGTTCAAAATGAAGTGGGTCAGAATGAATTGTTTTGTGAAAAATAACCTCACGGGTCTGCGTATTGCGTTTGGTCTGAATAAGTGTTGAGTTTGGCGCATGGCCAATTCACTCACCGATTTAGACTAGCACGGCCACGAATAAATGAACAATGCGACCTCATTTTGGTGCCTTCATCTAAATCAATCAGACCTCAATAAAACACACATAAAATCGTATAATACCGCCAGCTATTGTGGTAACCCGACGTAAATCTAGACCCTCTATCTCCATTGCTGCAGAGGTCCTCCTAGATATAGCGTATATCACTCACCCTCTGGCACTGGGTAGACAGTTAAATGTAGCAGGCGACGTGTGCTCTCGCTTTTATCAAAATGGCGTCTGAATTGGCCTTCGTGTCCTTCAGTTTTATTACCATGCCGTCACTTTCCGCGCGAGACATTGATACGGGTTTATGTCCACGTGGGTCAGAGGTCTTGCCACAAGGTCAGGAGACAAGGACAAAAACATACCAGAACGAACGTTATCGCTTGCTTGTCAATATGACCTATGACGTCATGTGGCTTGCTGTGACGGTTGGCGGGTGGACAGCTACCGCTCCAAGATAAACGCGGCCTTTGTTGACGTACGGGTCATAAGTCAGACCTCGTGGGCTGATATTGGTAATTAGTGGTCAATATGTCTCAATTTCAATCACGTGATGACATGTGTATGAGACATTAGACTACTTGAGCCAGATTAAACTCTTTATGAATGTTATTATCGTTTTTAATTATGCACACGTGTGAGTATCTTAGGAAAATATGTGCATTGAACTGAATGACTGAAGCTATGAAGAATGGTGTTTTTGTGATAAAACAGATAATTAGTTATATAAAAAGTCACCTTTTAAGAATTTACGTATAGTATTTTCGTGCGTAACTTTAACGTTCATTGGGAATGCAGTCTTCCAGCAGATGCATGTTCATTGTTCTTTTTGAGTTAGTTGTTTTCGTTTTCCCAAAATTCTTCATTAGTTTCTATTTTTCTATTTCTTGATTCTGTCTCTTTTTTTTATTTTCTGCTGTTTTCCGTTTAGGGTTTCCTGTGAAGGACTGGTAAAAGGCAACTCGTTAGGGGAGGACAATGCTGATTTCTTGGCATTTACACCACACAAAACAAAATAGGTTAATTAAAGTTTCAACAATGGATCAATAGCTGAATTTCAACAAACTAAATATAGTTTTTAATACAAGTTAAAGCTTACAAAGCAAAGCAAAACAAAACTTTGCAGATTCTGATACCCTTCTTTATAGAGTTCTGTAACAAATTATCAACAATGCAAATTAAGCTTATAAAGTTGAAAAATAACGCGATGAAAAAGTCCCGCGAAATCGGAGTTTAAACGATTCATTAATTTCACCCCTGCTGCGCTGCGCACATAGTGAATACGTAGTGAATAGGTTAAAGCGGGATCCCCGATTATAAGGTCGCCAGCAGGAAGTGTCTAATTTTGGTTGTGTACACGTGCAAGTAAATAATCCAGATAAAACATACATGTTCACTGTGATAAGCAATCTTTTCCACAGACAATACTCGATGTATGTTTTATTGATACTTATGTGTATGTCTGTCTGTCTGCTAATGACAAAATGCAATACACAACTTCAATCATTGGCCACATGCAATTTGAATTTAACACTTATCAGGCCATAAGCAAATAGAGTGTATCTGCAAATAGCAGCCAATGAAAGTCACCGATACACTCGAGTGCTCGCCCTCCCGCTGTGACCTGGTATTCCTGATGCTTCGTTTCGAGCGTAGTGAATACAAGTAGTAAATACTGCACTTTTTATTTGCGATTGAAATCGTATAATTTTGTTTGTTTGTTTCTTTTTTTCATAATGAGCAACGTATATTATATGTCATGAATGAATGAAAATTGTGTTTTTAATTAGGTTTGTTTGGGTGTTGCATCTAAGCTTTAACTTGTAAACAGAAACAAATATCAGTTTTAGAAACAAGGCTCATGTTGATTATTCTAGATACACTCTGATATGGGAATAAAAAATGTATTATTTTTAAGACACGATGCCGTTGGAAGACTGATTATCTGTAAGACTCCTTTGTAGTCAAAGACGACCAGCGTTAATATCAGCCTGTTATTAGCAATGATATTAATCCTTACTTCAAAGAAATGTACATAGAAATCTGATCATTTTCTGTAATCAAACTGATTACGTCTTCGTCCAATTTTCACCTTGATTTGATAATGCTAGCCCGGTGTTCTGCTTCATTAGCTGAAAATACAATTGTACTTCCCAGCCTCGAGGAGGCCCCTATGAAACAAAATGGTGGCACGCGAATGTCTTCATGCGGCACGAAATCACCCCTTTGATCGCATCCTTTGTTTGTTTCCTTTGTCCAATAGGTCCATTCTTTCATCTTCATCTGTTAAATAACAGAGGTGTTAGTAGCTGTAGATATGTTCTAGGTCTTTATTTTATTTCAGGTTCTCAAATTGTTAGATGCGTCGGTGTGATTGAAACACGACAGGCAGGTCCTGCGAGACGTTTGATATGTTGATATGTTTGAAAGTGCGCAACGTAATTCGATTTCTCGCTGTATCAACGACATCTTATTTCAGTGTTTTGGTACAATAAATTAGGTTACATGTCCCTCACCATGCAACACAGATATTCCTAATTATACAAAATGTTGAATTCCTCTTATCGTTCTAAAAGTCATTTTACGACATCGTTCTTTACGTCATGAAGGGAAATCAGCTGGCGCCTACGTCAAGAAAAAACGAGAAAAGTCATGTATATCACTGAGGATTATCTCCCTTTAAAGACTGCCATGTGAAAGTAGAAAGGAGCCATCAGCAGGAATTACCTGAAGCAAGCCCGTACGCTACGGAGTCACAGTCATACTGAGAATCACAAATGCAGACACACTGACTGCCGTAAATATATGCATGACACACGTTGATGTTTAACTGTGAAAACTGGACTATTAAAGTTGCTTATTTGTTGATAATTGTTAACTATATTAATTTTTAATCACACTTAGTCAGATTTCGAAAGGAACTAGGATTTTAGGCTCTAAACTGGAAGAGTGGTCACAAGTACGGTGATCTAATCGCCGACTTATCACTTTTTCTTTGAGCATACGTTGTGCAATTCAGCAACATTGTAGCTACGTAGTAGTAGTAGTAGTAGTAGTAGTAGTAGTAGTAGTTGTTGTTGTTGTAGTAGTAGTAGTAGTAGTAGTAGTAGTAGTGGTAGTGGTAGTGGTAGTGGTAGTAGTAGTAGTAGTAGTAGTAGTAGTAGTAGTAGTAGTAGTAGTAGTAGTAGTAGTAGTAGTAGTAGTAGTAGTAGTAGTAGTAGTAGTAGTAGTTGATGTTGTTATTGTTGCCGAAGACCCTTGTTCGAGTCAACACATGGGTACACCGTGTGAGGCACATGTCTGGTGTTGCTGGATATCGCGTGGATAATGCCCAATGCGGCGTAAAATCATACTCATTCACTCACTCGCTGGAAACGGCTCTAAACTACATGTTTTTGTTTTCAAGATCAGACGTAGCAACAGCAGTGATACTGTAACGCAGCTGTGCCTAGATCGGCAAAGGAAAGACAGCCGTTACAGTCTTTGTCCGAGTCCCGACTTCAGCGCTTGTTGGTGTAGCTCTGCAGGGAAAGCCTGCGTTCATGGGACTGTAGAGGAAAGATGAGGTGGCGTGATTGTGTTGCCACGTAATACTTGTAGTCACAACAACAGTGGTCGCTGTAATAGTTGTAACGACAAGTGTGTGCACGTCAGCGTTTACAACATCGGCCACGACCGCAACGCAGCAACACCAGCTTCCCGTTGTACAAATACCAGAAGCAAGCAAAACATTCATGACAGCGTCGAGGTATTCATGAAATTACGCAACCCCGCGCACTTCTCTCAACAACAGCAAAATATGAAGTGACGTCTCTCATTAAACCGCTGTAAAACCAGAAACCCCAGTAAGAATAATTTCATTAAGAGAGGAGATATGTACAAACGCCGGGGCCAGCAATGCGCCTAATGTGATTCCCTGCTGAACAAACGATACGAAAGGTATTTTTCGGAGACCACAATTTATTTCTTTTCATGTGTGTTCCAAACTCAACTGATGGGGAAAATATGCCCCTAATCAACCACAATTATTAAACTTTATGCTCACATCTCGGCAAAACCTGTGTTCGTATTGTGCGCGTTTGATTGCCGGCAATTTCTGTTGTAAATAGGAGCAGCTGCCTCTCTCAGAGTATATATTGATCTGAGGGTTTTCTAGCACCTTCAAAGAACTATTTTATGTGGGCCATATGGAATGGAAAATCCTGCTAAGAAACAACCAAGTACATCAGCCGCCTCTTTGATCATGAGGCTGATTTGTTGTCTAATTTCTGAATTCCTGTCGCAGGAATATGGGCTCTCTAAAGGTATGGCTTATCTACTTCCCCTGATTTAATTTATGTAGGACATCCTGTGTCCAGTCGTATTCGGATAGCATCGGTGCTTTCCTGTTACCCGATGATACAATTAACTGACTTAATACCTGGGTTCCTTTTGCTCGTTATAAGGTCATATTAATGAAATGGTTTCTTTTATCGTCACTTGTCATTGGCGTTTGCTGTTATCAAATTATGTTTTCCCCAAAATGATCCATTTCATTTGAAATCTAATTTCGCAACCGAGTCGTAATTTTTGTTTTATTTTCTATTAAGGAGCAGAATACGATAAAACTATAATGGTTATCAAAATAGATCATTAAAACAGAACCTGTAACCGCAACCAATTGTCTTTTAGAATAAGTTAGAATTAAATCACTGTGTGGGGTCTGAAGACTGAGAGATTAAAACAACGATGGTGATGATTTAGGCAGTTGTTGAGGACGTGAACGCTATATCATGGCGTCTGCCTGCCAGGTAAATACGAATAACGGTGCATTTAACGGTATTTCATTTATATTAACGGCGCCCCAGATGACTGTGGGAGGATGGTTGGTTGTTGTTTAACGCCGCACTTAGCAAATTTCCAGCTATATGATGGCGGTCTGTAGATAATGGCTACTCGATCAGACAATCCAGTGATCACCATACAGTTGGGATACGATGACATGTGTCAGCCAAGTCAGTGAACCTATTCGTGGCCTTTTACTGTGCGCATGGGTTGCTTAAGACCAATTTCTAACCCAGGCCTTCATGGACGCCTGTGGTAAAAAAGCATAGGCAGTTTGTGGACATTTACAGCTTGAAATTCGTGACATGACAGGATATTGACCGTTGGATTCGAACTCAATGTCACCAACGAATCCTGATGCGGATTATGATATCATCATAATATATCATTTTCGGTGGGATCGGTTGGTCAGGCTCGCTGACTAGATTGACACATCATGGCATTGTATCCTGACTGCGTAAGTCGATGCTCATGCTGTTAATCACTGGAGTGTGTGGTCCAGACGTAAAACTATACTCACTCACTCACTCAATTTCGAGGATGCTTCACATCTTGAGGATTATTATTTAAAAGGTCCTCCTAGCGTCTGCCATTAAAGGTTTCTGGAAACTTTCGCATATTTGGAAGTTTGTAAAAGATTTTCAACTTATGAACTTTCGACGTACTGACATCAACATATATAGATAGAAACACGGGCAGGTATCAGATGATAACAGTGTTCTTGGTCACTCTCATCAAAGATGGCCAGGGGTTCCAGTCCGAACCAAATCCATACAACACCTTCAGTGTCACCTTAAGGATATATGAGGTTAATTTCATCAACGCCAGCTGAGCTTGGCTAGCCTTCAGTACCATGTTTCAGCGGGACAGATCTGGTCACCAACTGGAAAATTTTAATAGACAAAGAGATACGAGGTGTCTATTTATAGAACTGACGAGGATAGGAATGGAGTGATGCAACAAATAGCGGAAAGGTCAGGCGCTAATGATAATAAATACAATGGTGTCATGTTAGTGTGCGAGTTAGTTTGATGCCGGTTATGTAGGTATGTCAGTGCACTATCACAGCCATCTTGGGGCATATTGAGCTGTTTGTTTGTTTGTTTGTTTGTTTGTTTGTTTGTTTACCGCCAGACCCAGCAATATTCCAACTATATGGTGACGATCTGCAAATAATCGAGACTGGACCAGACAATCAAGTGAACAACAGCATGAGCATCTATCTACACAAATAGAAAACGATGTAATGTGTCAACTAAGTCAGCAAGCTTGACCACCCGATCCTGTCAGTCACCTCTTACGACAAGCATAGGTTGCTGAACATCGATTCTAACCCGGACCTTCACGGGTGTTCCCACCGTGATATTGCTGGGGCATTGCTAAAAGTGCCTTAACCCACTCAACAAGACAATCATTTGCTGAAACTGGGGCGCGCGCGCGCGTGCGTGCGTGCATGCGTGTGTATGTGTAAGAAGTATGTACGTGCTGTATGTACCAGCTGTTTAACTCATTTGTTGAACACAAAATCTTCGAAAGAAGATCAGAATATGCGCGAATCCGAAATTCAATTTCACAGTCACAGGCATTTGTGACGCAGCTCTTGCTAGCGAATGTTTAAGACGACTGTAAGAGATTTTATCGTAATATCAAATTTCGAATTTGGTATTTTTGAAAGCAACGTACGCAAACGTTTAGTGGGAAATGATTCAATTCAACTGTCAACAGTAATAATAAACATTTTTTAAATAAATAAATGACACCGGTTTCTCGTAAGTCGTGATCTGAAGCCACTTGGTACAGACAACGAACAAAGGACTGTGTAAAGGTCAGGAAACTCTTAATTAGAAACGGCATAACTTGGTGATAGCACGAAAAAATCCAAATCAATAGTAAATTATTAAAATATGATTAGAACTGAATTTCGTACCGAGACGAGGGTTTGATTAATCATGATCCTCTAACTGAGGTGATACGGTATTCTAAAATGATGAAACTTACTATACAATATTGAGGGCATGGTGAGCGAGCTTTAAGCTAGTAAGCGAAAGGTGGGTGGATCGATCCCAACTTGTGAGCGGGTGTAAAGACCTTGGAGCTTGCGTTACTTGCAGGCTCTTTCAGTGGTCACAACCCCTAGTGTGCAGTACACAACCCTTCCCACTTAAAGAACCCACTTAACCCACAGTAGGTGCCCCGATGGTGGACACACGAACACGTGCAGATACTGGACGTACGGTATCATACGGACACAGTACGGTACGGACAAAATACTGTGACCGTGTCCCCGCTGCTACCTTGTGAGGATGAGACTGTGTGATAACTTGCCTCGACTAACAGGCTGCATGAGTTGAATATTCCCCTGGGAGTTGAGTTGGTTACAACAATACCAGGAAAAAAGACATCCGTTAATCACTGGAACACTCCAGAACCTTGAGCATGTACTAGTTCCGTGGATATGTGCGCTATATGAATATCCTATCATAATCATCAAAATGATCATCATCATCATCATCATCACCATCATCATCATCATCGTCATCGTCGTTATCACCATCATCCACAATGTCATTAGACAAAAGGAAGAGAAACAAAACAGTTTCGGTGAGTGAATGAGTTATGTTTTACGCCGCATTTAGCAATATTCCAGCTTTATGGCGGCGGTCTGTAAATAATCGAGTCTGGACCAGACAATCCAGTGATCAACAAAACAGTTTCGGTTTCACGTTGGAATCTGACTTGAGTTGAGTTGAGTTTTCCGTCGCATCCACATTGTGTTAGCAATGGCAAATGTGAAACAATTCAAGAAATTGAAAATTATATAACTGGGACAGAAGTGATCATGTCATATACCATATGTGAACAGATATTCATTTTGGGCAGTTCCCTGACTTATTTGTGTCCCTATAATTTGGGACGGTTTTTCTGTAAAATCAGTTTGACACTAGACTAATGTCCCTACTGTGTCATGCTGATTATCGCCTAGCGAAATTGAAATAGCTTCTATCCTGGAAGTGAAATTGGAAAATATCCATTATCGAAATTGACAAAAATAACACGTCTATAAAACTGTTGATACCCTCATTCATTTAATATGATTGAAACACTGAAAAGAATAAACATATTTCTTTATTTCCCACACTACTCATCCTATCAAATAAGACGTATGCTGAAAGAAAACCCTCAACAATTTACGAAGTTACACATGTATTAATAATTGCTTAAATACTTTGAATAAATAACCATATCAAGCGCAATGAATTTGTCAGTTGATATTACTTGTTTATTAACTGCCAAATTCATATTTCTATCAATGCATTCCTTCAGGACCAATATTTCGTCATGTGGGTGACGAATTGTCTGCGTTCATTCCTGCACGACGGTTCGACCAATCAGCAGCTGACTTTCAGGTGTGGTAATGGCCGATTGTACTTTTCGTTTCCCAGGAGCTATACTAATAGCCATTAGTGAGGGGCGTTTGGCAAAACCCTGAAGAGAAATAGGATCCATGTCGCCACTGCAATATCGTTATACAACTCTCAATGTGTTAATACCATTTCATAAACAGCTTTGGTGTCGTCACGCCTGTCTAAATTATCCTGGCTGTGGTATCGCGTATGAAATATAATGCACAGACCTCTCATACGAAAAGAGTCACACATAGTGTTTAAATTCTTCTAATTGTTGTATGTGATGGAAACTGGTAAACTGATGTAAGAGGTAAAGTGATTTTTGACACCTGGAAAGTACATCAAACGAATGACATGGTAAGAGATCGTAAGTCACACATCTCCATAAGTGAAATGACAGACTCATACCTTTATATTCACGGAGGTATCCATTCTTCTGTTACACATCAAACAGCTATCGAGTGTGTTTTTATTCCGCCGAGAATCTTTTTACCGGTATGGTTGAAGTGGTGTTGAAATGGATCCCACGCCAATTTCAACAGACGCAGGTGATAGTGTAACCATATTTCCTGTTTGCCTCGCTAATGTCTTGGTTGGATAGTGGCGTCAAGCATAAGTCTGTTAGTCGATATACAACTAAATGTGTTTGAATGTGTTTTAAACATACTATATCGCCAATAAAAGGGGTGTCTGGAATGGTTAATTGACACCAAATTGAAGCAAATATACAATAAACGTATGTGAATTTGGATTTACAAGCATGAGGAGGAGAAATTAAGGGTAAATGTGACAATTTATTCCATTCCTTTGGAAATGTTTCATCTGTATGGATATATATAGTTTTTTTCTCATGTGCATTAGCATTGGCTAGAGGTATGCCCGCAAAGTGAAATATCCCCTACTTTGAATCGCATACAGATGACTGTCGATGTCCAATTGACCTAACTGAGCCTGTACAATCTCCTATCTCTTTGTGTAACTACTCCCTGGTCTGCACAGATCTGAGGACAACGTTTGGATTATAATTTTACCTTTTTAGATGTAAAGAGTAATTAACTGGTTGAATGATTTAGTTTTATGCCGCTTTTAGCAATATTCAAGCAATATTACGGTGGGGACACCAGAAATGGGCTTTATACATTGTGCCCATGTATGGAATCGAACCCGGTTCTTCCTTGTGACGAGCGACGTCTTAACAACTAGGCTTCCCAACAACCTCCAAAAGGCGTAAGTAAAAGAAAGTCTTTTTGGATGATCAACTTCTTTGAGTGAGTGAGTTTAGTTTTACGCCGCACTCAGCAATATTCCAGCGAAATGGCGGCGGTCTGTAAATAATCGAATCTGGGCCAGACGATCCAGTGATCAACAACATGAGCATCGATCTGCGCAATTGGGAAACCGATGACACGTGTCCCCGGTTGGTCGCCTGTTACGACAAGCAGATCCGCCTTTTATGGCAAGCATGGGTTACTGAAGGCCTATTCTACCCCGGGACCATCGCGGGTGGATCAACTTCTTTAGTGCAGAGAATATGGATAGAAGGTGATGATCCATAAAGAATTGTCATTCCTAATTCGTGAGTTTTTGTTTCAAATTCAATTTCCAATCAACTAATATGATGACTTATATTTAATATTCTTTGCAATATTTTCAGTTTAAGGTGAGCTTTCCAAAAGGTGGTTCTATGACTCATGGCTCTGTCGAAACAGCAAGAATGGGAATCCCACTGTCTGAAATAGATTCTCCTTGAATACTAACCTTGGTGGATACAGTTCAAGGTCACTCATGACCGAACCAGGAAGACGTCCCGCAACCAGCTGTTCGCTGTCAAGATTCAGGCTTTAATGTTGCATGATATATCTTCTGTACCGAGGGGAACCTCATAATTGCCCGTGTGATAAACATTTGAATATCCTAATGACTTGCAGTCTCTCCAAGGGTCAACGTCGATGAGAGTTGCTTCCCTTGGGAATTTCACGTTAGCCTAAAAGCACATTATGACAATGAATAGCATAACCTGGCATTAGGACACTGAAGGTAATGTCGTCAGATAACTGTTAATAACACAGCGGGATCTGTTTTATTTTTTCTTTCAGTAATACCTCTGTGATGTAGCTCACACTCTTTCGTCCTTGAACAAACACATAGAAACACTTTGATTGATCGAAGGCGACAATTCAGCCTTGAGTTTTCTCATCGTTATCTTTGCTGATTAATGTCGAACGTCAGCTATATGACGGTGGTCTTTAAAATAATCGAATCTAGGTCTGACAATTCAGTGACTGACATCATGAGCACCGATTTGCGCAATTTTGATACGATGATGTTCTTCAAATAACTTGCGAGCCAGAACTCCCGATCCCGTCAGTCGCCTTTTACGACAACAATGGGCATGTTGACGACCAGCCGTAACATGAATCTAGAAAATCTAGAAAACGATCGATGATACTGTAATGAATCCTACAATCCAAACAAAACAAGTTCGAATGAAATATACCTGTCGTGAACGAGGTTGGTATTGAATATAACAGCCATCTTTATTGGATATCTAAATATGAAACAGTACCTGATTAAACCCGAATACTGCTATTGACCTTTCTGTTGATACTCATTCAGGAGGACTATTTGGATAAACTGTTTCTAAAACTGGACATGCTGATTTAGAATGAAATAAACTGACCGTTGAGCACGTTGCATAAAATATAGGTTGCGAGTATTTTTTTTCTCTTTTCCTCTCACAGTGACAGAAAAATAGTACCCACCAAAGAGGTGCCAGTCTGAGACCTGTATGACAATGACTTAACCACAAATCATGTTGAAATAACGGGAATATTCTTCACGGCAACGTTGAACAAGTGTCTGTTGCTCACTCTACCCTTCCTCTGCCACCATGGTTGCTATGGGATCAACATTTCTATGCCTCCAACAATAAGCTGCGGTGTTAATATATTAAGAATCAAAACTGTCTTTAACTATTAAAAAATATGAGAATAGTCACAGTGTCTATTCTAGGACGCGCGATAATGATCAAATCGCTCCTCATAAAACAACAGAGCGCGAACTGTCGCGCATAGTAATTTGCTCCCTACCTACCTTTCAAAAACATACGAAAAAAGCTTCATATTGGCAAGGAATTATTTTTGAATCGGAGTCCGTCACAGAGTCACGTTCGAGTGACAACATGTAAATATCACAGATGAACCTCCCTTGGTTAAAACCACTATCGGCACTGGGGAAACGAAATTCCATTCATATCAGTATGAAACTTGATCACATTTTTCGTTGAAGTTTCATTTGATTAATTAATTAATTGACAACGTTAGACTATGAACTCTCAACGTAGTGCATATGTACAGCGCTTGCAAAACACAGTTTCGTCAATCTTTCTTAGAACATCAGTTTGTTTTAGCTTCGTTTTCGAAATCAGACATTATCACTTTATCACATTATCACTTGAAGTTGCAGATGACGAATGAATACGAAATTCTTATTTACAACGGTTTGTGGTAATTTGGCGTGAATAATGTCAAGCAAAAGAATGAAAATAACTGACTTTTTGCACAAAATACCACTGAGAAAGCAACAGTGTCAGTCACGTCTCCTCAGGAGACGTGTGAATCGAAAGGCGAGCAAAACCACGAGACTGACCCCTCCGACTCTAAACAAATAAACCAAGTGTTCAGAAAAAAATGGTTGAAAGAATGGCCATGGCTCTCTACAAATGTCCTTGGTGTTATGATATGTGACTATTGTAGCCAAAATAAAATAGGCAATAGTTTCACAGGTCGTGGTTGCAATAACTTTCGTACATCCACACTATTTTGAAAGACGGTAATACAGGCATTTCACCCTACATTTTCCAAGTCCCTCCTCCTTTTGTGTGAGGGGGAGACAAATCCCCCATTGCACTTCTAAAATAGACACTGCAGTCATCCTCAGCTTCAAACGAAAATAGGGGATAATGAACTTTCAATTTGGATAGGAAGTGTAAACGTTAACAAGAGTTTCAAGGACAGACTTATGAACGCACCGCCATTTCCTTCCATTACCACCCCTAAACACAACGCATGATATGCACGTGCACAACGCAGTAGCCCCATACAGGTGCATGCATGGGGTCCCATTCTTGATTTTGACGTTTTTTCAAGCTTAGAACATTAATTTTGACACTCACCTTGCACCACACATTTGTCAGTGTTTGTTTCTACTCGTTTACTTTAAAATGAAAATCGTATACATACAACTTACATGCCATTTACCAATCTTTCAAAAGCAACTACATTCCAAATACGAACCTAACTATGGTTGTAAGGAAGTGCAAATGGTGATGCACTCTCAAAACATTCAATAATATCATGTTAACATTGATTGACTCAGATAAATCTTCTAAATATTTTTAATCGTAAATTTTAAAAAATGAAGATCCCCTACTTTTTAAGAGTAAATATGTTCAATCATGGGGAAACAAAGTCTCTTCAAGAGAGGAATTCCTTGTAGAAGAGAAAGGTTGTTTTCCAAATCTGTCCCAGATCATGTAATTCTATTGTATTGGTATAATGAAGTCGGAACATATCACTAACAAGCATATAAATGGTTTCTAAGCATCCGTTATTAAACAATTAGCGAAACTGTACCGGAGAAATGGGAAGATAATCGATACCACATATTCGGCTGTCAGCCTGGCTGAATGGATTAGATCGCAGGTGAGGGATTTTTACCGCGCACTCAGCAATATTCAAACTATATGGCGGCGGGATGTAACTAATCGAGTCTGGACCAGACAATCGAGTGATCAACAACATGAGCATCGATCTGCGCAATTGGGAACCGATGACACGTGTCAACCAAGTCGGCAAGTCTAATCACCCGATCCCGTTAGTCGCCTCTTGTGACAAGCATGGGTTACTGAAGGCCAGTATTCTAACCCGGACCTTCATGGGTCGCTGGCAATCAGGTTTGTCTCTGAGAGTTTGAGTTCCAATCCCGCGTGGGTCTCAACCTAACAAAAGTCCACTAATCTGTGCTTTACCGAGAAACCGTAATCCCACATATAACATATGCTGTGGATGCACAGCTTGGTACCAGGACGACTTACTGAAATAAACCTCATCCATGATATCAGCAACTGTGTACTAGTACGCAAGTCAGTACTGTGTCCGAAAAGAACGGTAGTTATTGGCATGACTAGAGATCGTTTTATTACAAATTTTTCGTGGCGTTTAAACAGTGGAGACTGATGGGACTGTTTCCCTTTCTGTGATGTAAGGAACCTGCTGACGAATGTTGTGCTTGATGCGTTAGTCGATATTCCACTGTAAACATTCATTGAGGACAGCCATTAAAGCGGTTTCAGAAACCTTCCAGGGAAAACATGCCGTGGGAAAATGCCTGTTCCAAGACATGCGATGAAGCCATTACGGCATTAAACTTGGCCACATAAGTGATCTAATAACATCTGCAGCAAATGCATGGAATATTTCCATATTTTCCTGACTGAGCTATTATTAATCTTGTCTGGAGGATAAACCATTTCGTCTACCACTGATTTTGACGAATCTGTTTTTAAGCGGGCATAGGCTGTCACGACATCAGATAATGGTATTATTCCGGTGACTTCGCGAAGATCCTAACATAAAAGCATGATATACGTATGGACAGCCATGAAACTGTAACCTACCGTTGTGGTTGGCCAGAACATTATATTTAGGTTATATCGAGGGAGTACTGTTGGTGTCTTTGCTTTGCTTCTATCTTGGGACGAGCATTCTTGGCGTCCTGGAGGCAGGGGTTATAGTCAGGGAGTATTGCTGTCTCAGTGCTCCTTCATTTTAGAGTGCACTGTTCGTGTCCTAGGGCCGGTAGTTTTAGTCAGGAATAGTGCTGTTTCCTTGCTCCTTCTATCTAGGGAATATTGTTGGTGTCTTTCCGGGATTTCTATCTGGGGAGAATAGTTGATGTCCTTGCTTGGGTTCTATCTAGGGAGTATTGTTGAAGTCCTTACTTGGGTTCTATCTAGGGAGTATTGTTGAAGTCTTTGCTTGGGTTCTATATGGGGAGTACTGTTGTGTCGTTGCTTGGGGTTCTATCTAGTGGGCTCTGTTGGTGTCTTTGTTTGGGGTCCCTTCACCCTGCTTTCTTAGTTTTCGTGTGTAATTTCCTTCGTATAGACAGACAACACACGTTATGCATGTCCAACAGGCAACAGTGTTATATAACACAGGCAGACACAGGAGTGAAAACATATCTAAACGTTCTCATTTCTAATTGCAAGAACAGACACCGTCCTGTTTTCTTTTTTATCTAAACCTGTTTTGTTCACATGGAATGTGTTATTCACAAGTTTTCACAACTAAGGTTGCCGTCTCCCATATGTCACTAACGTGGTCCGCCTAAAATCTATGACGAAAGAAATGTCAGCAAAAGACGTATATACAAGAATATAAACAATCACGTGTAGTACGAAACAGAATATTATATGTTTTAATTGTTTAGTGTAATACATTTATCCGTTCCTGGATCTGCTGACCGTGGGATCGAACTCAACATTCATCCTGTTTATGGTCAGTAATAACCACGTGGGCCTAGAATTGACCAAATATTAAGTGTCTTTCACTTGCATTATTTTTGTTCAATTCAATTATCAAATGAAAATCTACACACTTACTTTCTGCAGGCTTTGAACTGACACTCAGAGTATACCTTTGTCTGCAACATATCCTGTCCTTTCACCGCATGTATATATCGTATCAAAGCAATAATTCGCTCAAGCAGTCACAGAAAGTAGCGTCTGGGCTCAGAATTCAAATAAAATCCCTAATTGAAATAAAGGATTAATCTAATCCGCCACTTTCTGTCGTAACGTTTCATAAAAGCGACGCCATTCCACTTCGCAGTCGGCGAGATGTTTGGATTTCGTCACAGATAGCGTACATTACGAGAATAAATGCTTACTTTAATGCAAATGTTTCAAAAATATCATTTTTGAGTCTCTTCCCAAACGATCAATCTATTAATTATCTGAGTTAGATCAAATGGCTCCACCAAAAGCATGTCGAAGCAATTTAACTTCATTTTCAATAAGCCTCGCCTATCATTGTAGAGGTAAAAAGCGCCGTTAGATCTGTGGCGCCATCATGATCTCTTACAAGCCTTCATGACATAGGATTTCAGAATGATTGATTAACTGCATGTCTACAATTTTAATTCTTTAATCACATGATATTTCAAGCGGCATGATACAAAGGTTCAGTCTGGGCCCTTCTAAGTCCGATCTCACTTACGATCTTCAGTCGACTCATTTTTTGCAGCATAATATTTGATTTTAGATTGAAGTCATAATTGCGTAATTATTGTGCCTTCAATCAGTCAGAGAAGGTGAACAGACGGAGCCATTTGCTGTGTGTTCAGTTTCAGAAACTACGTCCCTGGTCAATCATGACGTTATGCAATATTACCAAATGCAATTATTATTGTGTATTTAAGTGATGAATATCAAACAATTATCTAAAACCTTTTAATGACTCACACCACCCGTCTTGATCAAAGAAAAGTGTTGCGCAGTCGAGTCATTCCTGGAATATCATAATATTTCCTCGTAGGTTGATATCTAACCCTGTCGAAGAAATAACACACCGTCTAAAGGCTCCTCAGACCTGAAGACACATTAACCAATGTTCGTGCTGAATAACACTTAACAGTTTGTTGTCAGATCGGAATGTGAAAATATGGACTATATGCAATATATGTAAAAACAAACTGAAATTAGAATGTTCAAAAAGTAGGGAAATCTTAGGTCTTACATTATTCCGTCGGTATGCGTGAGCGCCTATCTCAGGAAATCGTAAATAATACATCATTTATAAAGGTGGTTATTTACACCCTTCCTTACCCATATAAACATCTCACTCAGTCACCTTGTGATAGGGTGTGAATTTGTTGACAGAAGAATTTTTACAAACATTTCATCATCTTCAAAGACGTTTAGTCCCCAAAATACTGTAAACCATCAAAAAATGATAAAGCCTTAGAATCGCTATGACACTGACTCTCTGTACAGCTGTGACAGAAAGGTGATGTGGTTGTTTTGTTACTACAAGACTACCGCGGGCTAGTTCTTTTGTCTCACAGCACCGAGTTGCCGAAGCGTTATAAATGTCTACGGAAATTATTGAAATTATTTCTGTCATTTCCCATTCATCCGCTTATTCGTGACTAATATCTTAAGCATCGCCAATCCTCTAGTTGACCACTACAACAGGTGCTCGTAGTGGACATAAACGCATTAAAATCTTGTGCTTCCTGTGGAGTTGACCAAACGGCCATGAACTAGTTTTCAGGCCCATTTCAATAACACGGAGAAAAAGACATTATTTACAGCATTTTGAATCGATGGACAGTCTATATATACTGGCATCAATTCGTATCTTATTGGGTCGTAAAAATACGAAACTCGGATCACACGTGTCTGGCACAAAACGAATTGTCATAAAATGAAAAAGTAATATGTTTTCCTATTAAATCATTGCGAACCCCCCTGATTTTTAATCTGGAGTTGGCGTGTTGGGACTAGGTAGGGGAGAAAGGAATATAATGGCTATTTTTGATGACTCGTGTATCGGAAATTACTACGATAATTATGACAATTTTATGACTGGAGTCAGGCGTTGATAATGAAAGAGAAGTTGATGAGTGTAACGTATAAAGGTCAATGTACCATATGGTGTTTCTTAATGCTGTTTTGCTGCTGTTGTTGTTTTGTTTGATTTGGGTTTTTTTGTTGTAGTTGTTTGGGTTTTTTGGTTGTTGTTTGTTTGTAGGGTTTTGTTGTTTTTTGTTTTGGGGTTGTTTTTTTTGTTGTTGTTGTTTTTGAATTATCACACACATATACTCATTACGTGATTATGTGACCCCGTAAAGACCAGGGGCCCGTTTCACGAAACTCTCGTAAGCCTAATAATATCTCGTAACTTTTCTCGTAGCATTTATACCTGGTGTACTGTAACATAGGAGGTGCAAGTGCTACGAGAAACGTTACGAGATCTTAGGCTTACGAGAGTTTCGTGAAACGGGGTCCTGGGTAAGAAATGGTCTTCAGTAATCCATGCTTGTCGTAAAAGGCGACTAACGGGATCGGGTGGTCAGGCTCACTGACTTGGCTGACACATGTATCCCATTTGCGCAGATCGATGCCGAACATCCACCACAAGCACTTTACATGCTTACGATGATAGAAAGTTTACACCCAAGTTTAATGTTGGCTAAACGGAACATAGCAAGAATTGGTTATTTAACGGTGATGTTTTTCACACGGGTATTGTACAGAAAAGGTCGTACGTCCAAGGGTACCCATTAAAAAGGTTCATAATGAATCAGGACTTCTGTGCGTGGGATCCAAACCCTGTGTCAGTGGTGCGGTGCCTTCGACCAATCATATTTATGCTACCGCAATGAACAATACAAACACTCTTTGTAATTATGAGTGCAGTAAAAGCTGTCAAAACCAGCATCTGTCCAATCCGACAAATTGTCAATACCGGCATACAATTTCAGTCCCGTCAGTGGGTTGCACATTAATCATAAACTCTACAATCCAGCGCGATGTCTAAACTGAATTATTTATTTGTGAGTGCTGGTTTACACAGCTTCCCCTGTAGTTAAGTAATACGTGACGGGAGAGCAAACATGTAAGTCAATGTTTTAATTAATAATCCGACCATACCTTTCAAATTTACAAGATGATTGCCTTGTCACTAAAATGTGCTGAGGATACTGGGTTGATTTCACACTGGTGTAGTTAAGGTATATGTATCACTGAAGCAAGCGAGCACGGATATGGTGCTGATGTACCAAGAGTCGCGATCGTGATCAAGCTACTTGTGGGACTTGAAACCTTGGTCATAACATCCTGTCACGTCTAAGGGAAGCAACTCATACGTTTTGACCACCTGAGTCTAACGCTTCATCTGTAAAAATATATGCAATTTAAATGCCTCCTCTTAAACTGAAAAGAAATCTAAGGACTGAGATTCAAAACATGTGGCAAATCTAAACTGGGGTTTAGCGGGGCGAATCTACAGGATTAAAACGAGTGATCAACGGATCCTGACCTCGCGTTGGAATGTTACACGATCACCAGGCACCCTATGCTTTCCATTTATTGAATAAACGTATTAAAGTTATGCTTTCCGGGTATTGAATAAACGTATTAAAGATATAATTATATAAATGATTTCTACATGCCTCATCATTAACACTGATTAAGTCGAGCTAAAGTATCCATAGTGTCAATTGTTCTGGTAGCAGATAGCAGCCAAGGAACCTTTTATTCATTTTTATGATAACGTAACACATTGATTGGCTGATGGACATTTCCGGTGTGTTACATAATACAACCTGTATTTCTAAAGTTTGCGTTAAAATAAAACCTATCGAGGTAAAATGTCAAAAAAGTAGACAAAGATGCCATTTTTGTGCATTGCACCAGCGGCCCGATGACTTTATCGACTAAACATTGGAGAAATGAGTCTTAATCACCGATCGCTGACTTTTGTTTTTCTCATTTCCTAAGTTGCCTCCAAGCAAAAGCGAAAAAGACTTCTATTACTTTTATCATTGAGGAAATGCCTAAGAGAAATAAAGCCATGAGAGCTATCGGACCTATATTAAGAACTGGGGCGATTGAAATACCACATAGCATCGAAAAATGGAAAAATATTATTTTTCGCTCTCATGAAGAATTACCTGTCAGTTTTTATCCAATTTGACGGATTTCCCTGTTCACTAGGAATATTTAATCTCTTTGAATATGTTGTTTTTTTATCGTTAAGTGTCTTACGCGCCCAAAATCCCTGTGGTATTTGAAAAATCGGCGCTATAAAAAACAAGACCTCCAGGCTGTGGTTTTCAGGTTAACATTAATAGAAACAGGTGTTTTACGAATATCAGTATTATATTTGTTTACTAGTTTGGTTAGCATTTATAACACTGAATACTTCCACCAGTCCCTGTGTTTGCCATGGAGTTGGTTAATATAGACTGAACGGTTAAAATGGCGGTTGTATCACCAACGGGATGGCTTATTGTCCGTGACATATGTTTCATTATTCTATTATTCTTAACACAGATAGAATATTGATAGTGTATATGATTAATAAAGTCATTAACAATTTTGTTGATAATGAGGAGGGCAACTGATGTTGCATTTCTTGTCCACACATGCTGCACGCGATCTCTGACAAATTTCAAAATGTCTGTAAGAAAGACCCGTGAGATCAAATTCCAGAAATAAAGCGTACTCTGTGAAAAAAATGCCTTGTCTTTGCGTATTTTCTCGAGAACCAGTAAAGGGTGGTTGCATTAAATCATTCGCACGGCGATATAAAAAGAAATGTTCGAGATATCAATAGTTTTTCAGAAAAGTTTCCACAAATAGGAAATACCAGTGACAGTAGGTATCCAAATGGTCACCTGCAAAACATGTCCTTTTCCCAGCAAACGACCTTCATACAGTAACTGCTCTCCTGTTGATAGGCTGTGATCATTTTTTTCATAAAAGCAATTTCCATTGACCTGATTCCACGACGGCTACCTTTCCTGCCTCTGCCCGCGGACGGTGCCGTCAGTTTCCGATAATGATCACGTCGTTGCTTTCGTTGGACGATCATTTGCAGGATCACTTTAGCCGCAGATAGCTGGGAGCAAGATCCGATAGAAACAACATGTCTTTTATTCCCATCCAATAGCCAAAGCGTCAGAATCTTCAGGAATCAATTGCTTGCATGGGCCCCGAAAATAACACTGTCAAGGCAAATGTTTAGAGTAAATTCTCCAACCCTTTGATGTTGCCGCTATATACAGGTGTTACGGTTTTCATTTGATTTTATAACACAAAGCGGTTTCTACCGGTGTGTGCATTACTGGAATCGATGATAGCCGGAGGCAAAGAAACATTGTATCAATTCCCAAGTCGATATGTCCAGCCAGCTTTCGCACTAGTCTTTAATACCATTAAGGACGTCTTGTTCGAACGCCTCTTTCCAGGCTAAAAAAGAAAGCGTTTCTAAATAGTAGGTGTGGCACATCAAGCTGTACTACCTCCGAGCAATAGTTTTGCCATGTTTTGTATTCTTATTCCGAACTGAGGTTTAGAGGTTGAAAACTTTTAAAGTCAGTTTTGGCTCAATACCTGCCTTCCCCGAGGCATGTTAACGACGGTAAGCACACAAGAAGACAGGTTTTCAAAAGTCCTAATGTATGTGGGTTCTCCTTAACATCTGTGTGACAAGCTTAAATGGTGGTCCAAAATGTTTTGTTCGTTTCGCTGATAAAGATCGATCGCTTCTCATCTATGATTCTTCTTCTGACCGCTATTACGTGTCAATAAAGGGTGGTTAGTGGGGCGATTGGTGGACTATTTTTAACGTAGTGTGAGATGGTAGCATGGATCATGGTACCACTGATTGATTAAAGTTTAAATGAACAAGGTCGAGGAATGGAATGGGTGTTTTAGAGGGTGGAGGGTTGGGATATATTTATTTCTATTTGTGTATGTGTGTGTGTGTGTGTGTGAGAGAGAGAGAGAGAGAGAGAGAGAGAGAGAAAAGAGAGACAGAGAAAAGAGAGAGGGGGACAGAGAGGAGGGGGATATAGATATTCTGACAGAGTACAGTTAAGTGTGTGATTATATGTAATGTATGATTACCACTTTCATTGTTTCAATTCACATTGTTCTCTATTTATTAATGTACAAAATATTGTTCACGTGGGGTGTTGTGTGCATGTGTTATTGGTGGACCACGGACGACCATCTGCTGTAGTTGAATACCGATTCAATCTGTTCATTGCTACTTATCTCCTTCACAATCAACATTTCAGATAAATCGAGCTAAAGTTGTCCCTAATTGAATTCTATATATTGTCTTAGCAATCCGGTTTAATCGCGGCATAAAACCGTGTGGTTGCAAAACACAGGCAGCGAAACAAGTTCTCCCCTACTTATATCAACGATATGTATGATTGCCTATGTAATATGTAACAACATAATGAAAATGTATATATTTTAATGTACAGTGAACGATCGCGATTTGCTGGTAGCAGTTACATTACGATAGTCGGCCACCACTTTCACTGAAGCACTGAAGTTGTTATTTAAGGATATTATTTCAATCCCACAGTCAACGATGTCTGTCTCAAGTCCTTCCGTTCATGTAACGTTGTCATCTCTGTTTTTTAAGTGGCTAAAAGGCGTATCCCTCAGATTAAACCAGTCTCAGTAACCAGATTCACTCTTATTTCCGAAACACACATATTTTGGACACCCGTCAGCCGATGACCTCTGATCATTGGCAACTATAATTCCAGACAGAATGGCGCCGGTTTGAAACGTCGCCATGTTGCGCATTTTCTCCAAATCTCGTTTTTTCTCGTTAGCAAGATAGTTATGGTTGCGAGGGCGTGGCTGAAGTGTCCCATCACGGCGTGATAAGCCGATCTAATATGTAGGAGTAAGATAAAAAAAATTACGTTTGGCTCATGGCGACGAATTGTCGACATCCTACAGATTTAAAAAAAATATATTTCTACTGAAATTTTCAATTTTCAAAATATTTGACAGCAAATGTGCACTTTGGACTTTGTATCGAACAGGGCGCATGCTCAAGTCACTCAAGCGGGCCCGGCTTTCCTCGGTATTTCCTTGAAAATCCATGGCACAAAATAAATTTATATCCTCTCCAAAACAACAGAATGCGAAAAATATTTTTCAGAGATCGATTTCATTAAATTTACCCCTCGGTCTTCTTGGAAATGTGCAGACTGTGGTTGACAAGGTACTCCATAAAATTTTACATATTTCTGCTGTACGGCGTCTAAAAACACTGACCAAGATTAATTAATTCATATAACAGCTAAATCCCCATCGAACTTTACTCTCGAGGTAACATCCCTTGGCGTACCAGAATCCTATGTGCGCAGCTTCGATTAGAAGATTATGCACCTTGGTTTATCAGTGCCATTGCACCAAAGCGGTAAACCATAATTACTAGTCTTAATTCGGACTTTACTCCCACAATAAACCATATTGTATAATGATATAAGCGTGTGCTGTAATAGTTAATCCAGCTGAATGCGGTAGTAGGTCAATGCTGTATTAGTTAATCCAACTTAATGCTGTATTAAGTTAATGCTGTATTAGTTTGCAATCCATTTGGTTGAGTGTTGATGTTGTCAGTTTTGGTTTCAAAAGACACCAGTACCAACCAAGAAAGTATTCGTTAGCACTGTTTCTCATAAAGACAGACTGCAGCTCAAACACTCTCATGTGTTCTGTCATCTTTCAGTTCAACGTGTGTCTACAGCCAGTATCAGCGAGTAAGAGACACCGGCGAACGTCTCGCAGCTCGGCCTTGATTATCTGTCATCAAAACCTGACACCACAGATCAATACTAACGCTATCGACCACTAGTTCATCATGTCCAGGCTCGATTTCAGTTTGCAAGCAGGCATTGTGTAACTGCACTATTAACTTACGGCGTGAATCCCGTTCGCTCACTCTTGTACCATACACCAACATTTGCTTCTGTTTGCTTCAGAGCTCCAAGTGTTCGACACCGATGGGTCCGTCGCTGTAAATTTTAGTATCGAGTAACATTTGATTGATTATTAATGAACTTTTAATCCCGAAGCTTTATTTACAACAATCAACGTTACTCCCTTGGGTGAACAAAAAAAACGCTGCGTCCCGACCACCCATGACGAACGCTATCCTTACATGCGATAAACAAATCCATCATGTCTGGAAAGGGGAGATAACTCTAAACGTCACGCGTGTTCAACACCTTCGTACCGCTAGTGACACTTAACCTTACATAATGGTTCGATGTACCAGATCCCCATTCGTGTCACTGACAAATGTAAAATCAATGCCACTGTTGCTATAGCGTGTCTCACCGCTTTACTATTAGTTGGTCCATTTCCGTCAAAATCAAATGTCTTGACGCTTTCAGTGAACACTCTGCTGCCAAAGGGCAGGAAAAAAGTCATAGTCAATCCTTTTATTGATTCTTATATATGAATAAAACACGCACAATGACGGTAGAGTGGTTAAGCTACGAAACAGGATATTGGGGAAAAGGTGTCCTTCGAAATCGTTATCATATTGTCCTTTATTTTGTGTGTTTGACAATGGAATGGTTCATGGTAAATATGCACTCAGTACTTCATTCTGTTCTTGTTAAGGTTCTACTCCACGGCTGCTTATTGTATATAAATGACCACACCATGAATGACCATAAACTGGAACTCATTAACTGATGTCGGACTGCTTGTCATACATCTCCGGAAGTCGAGAGAATGTGAAAATTGATATCCACGTGTGTGATCTCTATATATGCCTGACGTACAGGTAATTATGGTGGGAGTGAGTGAGTGAGTTTAGTTTTACGCCGCACTCAGCAATATTACAGCTATATGGCGGCGGTCTGTAAATAATCGAGTCTGGACCAGACAATCCAGTGATCAACAACATGAGCATCGATCTGCGCAATTGGGAACCGATGACATGTGTCAACCAGGTCAGCGAGTCTGACCACCCGATCCCGTTAGTCGCAAAGGTCTAAATGTAAATATTTTGTTATGTTCTCTTGTAAGCGAGACTAATGACATTACCAGTGAGACCATCAACGACAATCTACCTGTGAGACCAGCCAACAGAACGTCTACCAGACCAACCAACCAATAGAACATCTACCAGACAGCCTAACCCATAGAGCATCTACCAGAGAGCGCAAACAATAGAACATCTACTAGAGAGTCCACCCAACAGAACATCTAACAAGGAATCCAACCAAAATAACATCAGACAGCCCAATCAATAGAATATCTACTAGAGAGCCCAACCAATAGAATGTCTACCAGAAAACCCAAGCAACAGGAAACCTACCAGAAAACCTAACCAATAGAATATTTACCAGATAGTCCAACCACTAGAACATCAGACAGTCGAACCAATAGGGCCTCTACCGGACAGCCTTGCCAATGACCATCTACCCAACGTCCCAACCAACAGGTATCTACAGAGAGCAACACACGCAGCAATCTATCGGACAGTCCAACAAATATCAATCACCAGAGTGAAACCAATCACATATCTACCAGATACCCCAACGAAGACACTTCAGCCAATAACGTGCATCTACAGAGAGAAGAATCTACCACAAAGCCCAACCAATGACAGTCTATGTATGACACAACCAGGTACAGAGTTAATGTGAGTTCTATTAATGACACAATACCACTGAAGTTAGTCAATGCCAGCTGAACAGTGAGATCAGTCACTGGCGGACTACTACCACCCTTTGTCCATCTGGCTTCATACCATTATCTATCACCACAACAACTATAAGTAATTCATCACATAGTACATCAACCTCAATTGTATAAGCTCTCAAATCCTTCATGTATATATTCTCCTTGTACATAATGTTTCCTTGATCTCCACCAAAACGTTGCATCCATTGCAATTACGAAATTAGCTACCCATAGATGTAAATTGTTTCTGTCAATGACAGAACACCAGTGAGACCAACAACTCTGATCCAATCAACAAACCTACCTTAGTGAACAAGAGAAATTGACCCTTGACTTCCAACGAATGAGATTACCTCATACTAGAAGATCGGCGGCATTAGTCAATGGATCAAGAAGATTATGCACGGAAACCTGTTTAACTCATGTCACAGCCGCAGATCCGCTGGCTACAGCTCTTGAAGTCCACATACTATTATGACGAATACCTGGTTTTGAATACCCGAGACTCGTGAAAGTCGGGGTTAGAATGCATCTTCACTAACCTATGTTTGTCGTAAATGGCGACTAAAGAGATCGGATGGTCAGGCTCCTCTGACTTGGTTGACACATGTCTTCTGTTCCCAATTGCTCAGATCTATGTTCATGCTGTTGATCACTGGATTGTTTGGCCCAGACCTTGTTATTTACAGACCGCCGCCATATACCTGGAATATTGTCGAGTGCTGCGTAAAACTAAACTCACTCAGTTGAGTATCCGACCAAGCTGATTGCTCTTGGTGATAAAACCCAAAACAGCAGTAAACCCTCACGAAACAGTAAGATAAAAGTAAAATCAAACTGGGTATACACTAGTAGTGTTTATGGTGTTGCCTTAGTCTCCATTCCTTTTAACCACACTTTCCTATCTAGGTTACACGACACCAAATGTTTTCCCATGGACTTCTATATTTCATTTCAAAAATTATCCAGGCTATCAACAGCCATTCCTTGTACCTAGCTGTACAGTCTGGCCTTTAAACTACAATAAAGAACAAATTCTGCCCAACTTGTCCGGCAATTTTTCCGAGCACAGGAAGCGGTACACATCAACCCTCCATTACGCACCAACGGTCACCTACTTGAAAATATCGCTGCACACAGAAACATAAGTCATGGTGATAAAAATGATAGCACTAAATTGTGGTCAGTTTTATTTACTGGATGGATGTGCTTTTAAAACACATAAACATCTTACACTATTTCATCCAATCAGAGCTGTCACAGGCCTCTGTCCGTTTGAGTCCTCGCTCGGAGATCATGTGATGTTAATATAGTGTAGTGGAACCTCTAACGGAGACCCACTGATCATTTACACAAGTATCACTCGTGTTTAAAGCAAGGCAAACATCAGTAAATGTGAAAGATCCGTATCGTGTTCTGCAGTCGGAATCCAAAAGGTCAACTTCGTGTACGAGCAGTGACACCAGTGGACAACAAACCAACCAACTTTGGCTTGACGAGACAAGGTTCTAACCACAAAGCTGCAACACCGAACTGTGTGCGTGAATAATATACGGTACAAGTCAAAATAGGAAGTTCGCATCTGGTATAATTTATGGTACCGATGCGTCAAATTTTAAAATGGCCTCCACATTTCTACCACCAAAAGTTTAGAGAGTTTCACTGAGACCTACAATACCCATTCATTCACCATCACAAGTTGAACACAACCGTTGAAGTACTACTACTTACACATCGGCGTATAATGTTGTGTCGACACAATTCACAGTATTACGAAGGTAACTAACTATTTCCCTTGGTCAATGAACATGGGAGTGGGATGAGTGGTTGTTTTAAGTCGCTTTCAACGGTCCTCCAGTTACGTGACAGTGTGTCGACTTCGTGTGGAGGCAAATCCTGAACTGAGGCAGTATTGATTTGGAACAGACAAACCTAGAAACAGAAAAGAACCAAGTTTCGAACCCATGACCAGAACGTACGTGCGAATGTGCGCCGTATGATCAATTTATTTGCTTAACGCCCACGGTCAACGCTCACACTGCCCAAATGTCTGATCATAGGCGATGGGGCAGCTTGGTGGTTAGAGGTGGAATTTTGCAAAAGTAGCGTAAAACCTCACCCATGGCCATTCACGCATTAATCTTTCGACCACCATGGAGGGTGAAGGACGGATTCACCTTTTTACGGATTTATGGCACTGGAGGGTCGCAAGGATTTGCGCGTCAGTTTGCGCGAGAGCAGCTGAACAGATATTTGGCATCAACAGCGTTTGCACAAGCACTGTTAAAAAGCACTGATGTGAAATCAACAATAATCAATTTCGGCATTATTCGTGTCTGTTGCACATCAATCAGAAGAAACAATACGTTAAAATATCTAATGAGAAAATCTCTTTCAGCCACTTACGAGCCGCATCAAAGTTTATTCTCTCTCTGCGGTAATTCTCGCTGAATTTGCAAGGCTTTTTTATGAGATAATCCGGATGCAAGTTAATGGCCAGCAAACTTGATCATGCAAACATATTTCTATTTACGGCCTGTGAGGCCGATATAAATCTTATGAAATCCATACCCACTGTCAACAAGTCGACTGACTTGGGTCTGTTGTGTAAGCGGGCATCTGTTCAACAGCTTGCAATTTATCGCAGTTGGCCCAACTCTGTCAGAATGAACCGATAAAGTAAATCTCCAAGAACCAGGAAATCGATAATGGGGGCTGTTCCATGTGCATTTCTTTGTTTTTTCGTTATTGGCAGCTATTGGCAAGAACTAAAGTTTGTCCGCATGTTTTACCCTTAAAGGATCAAGGCAGTTACTCCTGTCACGGAGGGTCGATTGATGTAGCTCTCCAATTTAATCAGCTGACATGGAGATAAAGAAACCTGTTTTATTTCCAGACTAGTCAGTCATAATTTTCTTGAAAAACTGTTCTATTTTTCTTCACAACAATGCCGTGTTAGAACAGCGATTGAGTGGAGAGATGGATGAAAGAATAAATGGGGGTTGGGGGAAGGGCCTAGCTTCTCACCAACGTCACCTAGGCTATGAATTGCATAGCGTTACTTTGAGAGTTAGTGGGGTAAGTTTAACGCCGCTTGCATAGTATTGCAGTTATTATGTCACCGCGCGTATGAACGATTTTTTGGAGGGTAACACCCAGGAGCATGGTACAGCGCTGAAAAGATTAGAGATAGAACCAGTCTGATCCAGGATTCAAACCCGCGATGATAGGGACGCCAAAGCGAAGCAACTCTGCATGGCGACTTGCGGCGCCCGAGACATCAGATAAGCCATGCCCATACAAACGTATGAGTCAGTCGTAAAACTGTCCCATTTCAATAGAGTGTCATTCCCAAGGAGATTCAGAATATGACGTCAATGCATTCACATTCACGGTCAGAAGGAAAATTTCCAAGTTTCTTTTAATGGCAGGCTGTACACCTATGGCAGTTCAGCAGTTATGAGCGTGCGATAGCGTCGTTGCTTCTGTGCAATCAGCCCCTATTAAAGGGAAAAAGTTAGAATAAAATCGTGATTAATATATTTCACATTCGTGGTTTACCAAAAAAATCGATGAAACCAATTTGTTTTTTAAAAATCCCAAATTGCTTCCACGTTTGAATCGTACCCGAGGAAAACAATTTTTGATTTATATGCTTCTCACAAATAGTGACATGCTTTCAGACTGGGTAACTATGCCTAAGACCGATGACAAAATGAAATTGTGGCAAAATCACTTCAGCTATTCCACGGCCGAGGACACAGGTTGACCCCGGAATATATATCAATTAATCCACGACAAAGAACACAGGCTTACACCGTATCAAACTTCTGCTATTCCTAGGCCGATGACATAGGCTTATCTATCTCGGAATATACTTCAGTTATTCCACAGGCAAAATGTAGCGCAAATCGGATTGCGCAGTATAGAGAATTTGACAAGTCTTTTTATATGCGAGCGAAGCGAGCAAAGGTTGGCAACGTACTTCTCTCGCTTCGGATTGAAAAATATTTTTCATGTCAAAATATAATATCGCCACCATCAAAGGTACACTCACATTTCCTCACGTGGTTGTGCCCTTAGATTTCCTACCCCATGTTTAATAATCACTCACGTAAAATATGTTTTATTCAACATTTTGGCGCCACTCGTGGTATTCAGATCGTTCTTCGCCTCCATTACCCCTGCCAGATTCCGGTTGAACGGAGTGATGGGACAAGAATAAGCAGAAATGAAAAAGAAATACCACATTGCCTAATTTTATCATGAACCTGTTGGCATTTATTGTCTTATCTGTCTTCGCTATTGTTAGAATTTTCGTAATATTTATTCCATATAAAAACACATCTGGCGTAATGAAGCAGGGGAGGTAACTGTAAGTATTCCTTACGGAATAATACCCTCCTGTTCCTTCACTCCGTTGAACCGGAAGCTGGAAGGGGGAAAGGAGGCGAAGAACGGTCTGATATTCCACGAGTTGCTCTTAAAATGTTGAATAAAACATCTTTCATGCGAGTAATTGTTCAACATGGGGTTGGGGATATAAGAGCACAATGCAGTGAAGAAATGAGTGTGGACCTTTGATGGTGGCGATATTTTATTTTGAAAAATATATTTCGAGCCGAAGCGAGAAAAATACGTTGCCAACCTTTGTTCACTTCGCTGGCATGTAAGAAGACTGGTCATTTTCTCTATGCTGCACAACCCTACAGTTTGCCTGTGGTTATTCTAAGACCGAAGACACAAGTTTACCGCGGAACATACTTCAGTTATTCCAAAACGGAGGACACAGGCTTACCCAGGAACATACTTCATCTATTCCAAGACCGAGGACACAGGTTTACCCGAAGTATACTTCAGTTATTCCAAGACCAAAGACATAGGCTTACCCCGAAACAAACGAGCTATTCCAAGGATGAAGACACAGGCTTACCCAGGAATATACTTCAGTCATTCCAAAGCAGAGGACACAGGTTTACCTCGAAAGATCTAACAAAAAACAGTTTTGTGCCTGATACAAGTATTCGGAACGTGTAATATATCCATATGTTCTGCACAATCTTCTTACGCAAATATTAACTGACGATTATCTCTGATGTTGTCAAAATAAATCCAGCTTGTGCGTAGCCGTGACACGAGAATTTCATGCTGCTGGTATGTAAAAACAAAAGTTTACTCAAGATTTAAAGCGCACATTCGCATGCGCTTTCGGAGAAATACAATTGATCCTATTTTAATACCCCTCTCCCATAAACATCTCACCATTACTAACTGCTCATCGGCGAAATACCTTAATGGCGATAAGGCCGATAAAGGGAAAACATTTTCAAAGGAAAGCAAACAGTTTCATGATAAAATATATCCTCCTTTGCCACACTGAGAAGAACAAAATTATGATTTATCGGTGCATGGTTTCGGATTTGTCTACAACCATAGCTTCTGTCATAAATTTGGACGTAAAGATTATGGAAGTTTAACATTATAGACAGAACGCCTGTCCTAAAAAGTTCTTAAAAAGCTGACGTGCATGTTCATTAGGCTGAAGGATGACACAGTTGCACGCTGGGTCATAAAAACGAATCCCTCCCTAACACCTAGAGAATTCAAAAACCCTTAATGGCGGAATCCTCTGTGTAGTTTTTTCTCGGCGTTCTTTAAAGCTTTCTTAATGAAAGAGAATTTAAGACCAACCCTCTAAACCCCTACGGTGCTTCTGCCGAATCATACATGTTACATAACGGTGGGAAGTAGCGTCTTCGAAACTGTTCCCATCAATCATGAGATTACTTGGCCATCTAAATGTACACCAATGATAATAAGGGACTGTCATAAAATAATATTATTGTTGATTGAACGCTCGCTGGTCGTAAAACAGTGGATTTATGCTGATAGATTCATTACGCAAGTTGGCAGCTCAAACAACGTGATAAGCCGAACAGAAAGATCAGGAAATAATCAAAACAGAAGAACCACGGCATGCCTGTGATGTATTTTCAATGCACGAATTGGATAAATAAGCCCAATTTATTGTCGCATCAATAATTTCCACTCCAAAGGCCGATAATCGCGGACCTGTGATCATAGAACAGCTCTAAGGAACTAGGTACACGGCAGGGTGATGCTTTAGATCCGTTGTTATTTACATACTCCTTCCTCCTAATTTACTTGCAAACACAATCACAAAGTTGTGTTCATACCATTAGAAACGTACTGCAGGACCCAATGTTCACGGTGCAAGATTTTTAAAAATGTGATATGTTAATTGAGTGCATGAACTTTATTTGCTCATTTTCTTGGTTTATATAATGTGTTACTTACGCACGTATGGACAGAACACAAAAGGCCTTATGAGTCATATATGTCAGTGCTAATAAATCGTCATTTGCTCCCGAGAACTTCAGAGTGTTGTGGTACAAGTATTAAGAAATATAGCTCCGAGCAAAAAACATTAGACAACGTTAGATTCAATATCTTCATGCTCGTAGTATATTAGATTAAGGTAATTTTTGGACTACCGGAAGTTTCATAAATGGATGTTTCTTACATCTTGACCCAAATCATAACAGACATTTCTTACCAATGAAGTAGAACATAAACAACGCTCTCTCATCGTCATATCACATTGATGAGTGCGGCGTAAAACTAAACTCACTCACTCACCAAACCAACGTCATGTCATCATACGATGTTAAAAGTTGGTGGAACGGGTAATAACAAAACGGAACCACGTTATTCCGGACTGTAGGTTCCTCTGTTAAAGAATCAATATTAACGAAAACTGGATATGGGGAAACGTAACAGTTACCGTAAACATATGTTTCCAGCAGTAATAGTTCGGGATCTTGGGATTCCTGGTTCAGGGAGTCCAGATTAGGAAGGTTTCCTTATAAATGTGTCGATAAGTTGTATACGTGGTTACTACCGTTTTATTTCTTTTCACCATGAAAGTAGGGTGATTAAAATGTTCACTTTATGTATATTTTGGCTAGACGCACATTGATAACAATCTTATATTTTAGTTGAATGGGTGGATACATGACAGTGTACAGCGATCCATGAATGGAAAGAATGACTATACATGTAAGAAGCGAGGGTTTGTGAATTGGTCTGTAGCATGACACTTGATGCACCCCGGACGCGTGGAGCCAGGTTTTAGCTCCATTATAAAGTTTGCGTTTGTAACTTGAAATAAAATGAAACAAAGGATATTTTTTTCTAAAGGTTTGTGCGTTTTAGAATATGATATGGTGACGTATAGAAGGGGAAGCTGGAGATTTCAAATGTCGATTTTCCTCACCAAGTAACACAATATTCTGACAGACATGAAATTTTACAGGCTTCGGTATCGCCTAAACTACATTGCCAAACAATATAAACCTATGGACGTTTTATTCGTTTAAAAAGCTAAAGTAACAAACAAGAGGGTTATGTTCTGACCCAGCGAACTGGAAACTGGCATAGGTCTTATAAGAAAGGAATAATCGATGGCCATATAGTAGAGCACTCAGCAGTTTTCCAGTAATGTATCTGTGAATAATCGAGTTAGGACCAGACAATCCAGTGATTGACTTCATGAGCATCGATCTACGCAAGTTTGGATACGATGGCATGAATCCACCAACTCATCGTACCTGAAGACTCCATCACTGTGGTCATACGACAAGCATAGGCCGACTATAAAGTCTAACCCGGATATTCGGATTGGATTGTATATCATCATGAGACTTCTCAATAAGTCACAATTCTAGAAAGCATTAGGCTGAATGTTCTTTTTACTGGAGGCACATCAGCTTTACAGCGATTTGGTGATCTGATGGAGAAGACACAGGTCAGCGAGGCTGTAGGACGGATTGCCTAATCAACGTCGACGATCACCAGCAAGACGTAGTTGGAGTGTTTCTAGTAAATACATTAACAGTTCCTAAGACTTCCACACGTGTCTATCACTGTTATTTCCATAGAGAGGACAAGCAAATGTTTAAGTGACGACGTAATGAGTAAATGATACACATTACCAAACTACAGTTCCTATACGGGCCAATGTCCTCCAACTGGAAACGCGCCATCATCTGTAGTTGCAAGTGGTCTGAATACGCGATAGATTCCCTGTCAGTCTAAAGGGGCACTTCAACGCACAATTTTGCTTATTTATGAAAATATCCATTTTTATGTCACATTGGTAGTCAAAAACCCCTTTATGCCCATACTAAGATTCAACAATTGTGATAAGCAGCCTACAAAGGCGGATTTTTTTCTTTTTAATGGACTCATTAGACGTGGCTATGAAGTGGGGGAACGTAGTAATGAGATCCGACAATTTGGTGGATAGTATGAAGGGTCTTCAGTATTCATGGCTGCCAAAACATCAAAGCGTCTCAGAATTCGTCTTTGTCAACTGTGAGGTTCGTGAATACTAATGTCTCGTGTTAGGGCTTGTTTTTGTTCCATAAAGTTCCAATCAATGACATCGCATTATTGATACTCACGCTCAAAGCCTTAAATGCCCTCTCATAATAAACACTGACAGTTAGCTTGCAAAAGGCCAGCCGTATCGGCAGAGGATGCCACCTCGTTGGCGGTCCCATGAACATAGTGCAAGATGGCATCTTTTAGTGGTTTATAAATGACCAGTAAATACCGCTGATGCTGTATGAATTAACGCCAATCATGGAATTAAAATACAGTCAAATGAGTTTGTCGCCATTGAAGGAGACATGTATAGACTTCTAAGCGTGTTTATTACCGATGATAAAATAGGGTTTCGTGTGAGGTCCATTTATCTGTCAGTCAGAAAAAGACACATCCAAGAGGAATATACACACGATCACATTTTACTTAAAATATGAGACAGTTGCATTGTATATGTGAAGATCACTGAAGATTATGCAACTGCTTTTAAAAATGCTGTGTTAGAAATATTGGATTGTGAGATGAACTTAACATAATTTTGTGAAATAAGGGTGCGTGTGATAGGAAAGCCCAAAGTGAAACTTCCCGTTGATTTGTATCCCTATTTTGGATCCTAACCTACTTATTTCGGATCCTGGCACGCCCAAGGGACAAAATCTGTTCAACAATATTACTCTGTTGATAAGGTCTGGCTTCCGAAGGAAATGAATATATGCTGCAATCATGTCTAAACCCATAACCGCGAGATATTTTAATAGCCAATCTGGAACCAATTTATGACATAATGGAAGGATTGGGAGAACATGTTTTTTTTACACAAAGACTGGAATTTGGACCTCTGTTAAAACAATGCCAGACCGTTCGCTCAGCCGAAAGTTCCTCAGCTAGCTTTCCTCATGCATACGGCGGTGCATTGAAACACACATTAAACAGGAAAAGAAAACAGTTTGAGGAACTGGCTTAAAAATACCCAAACACGTGTTTCGTCAAACCTTACGCGTTTTTCACTTCGTTAAAGGAAGTTAGCAACTGACTCGTTCATATTTGTCAGCCAGAAGAAGCTCGCGCCACCATCGACTACAGATGAAAGCAAAATTCTTCATCACTACTGATCAATCAAAAATTAAAGCCCAATATTTTTTGGACAGCTTTCATTTCCTTCATCTTGCTTCCATCACGGAGATGCTTCTCAAAGAAACGTCCGCTATTTCATGCCCGGAGGTGACGGAGAAGTCCGAACGATGCCTTAGAGTAGGGATCTAATACAACGTTGTCTGTTTCGCCGTGGATTGAGGTTTGTAGTGACTTTGAAATTCAAAGAAGTGGCCAATTGCCGGTGAAATTAGCGGGTTCTTGCACCTGTATCACTCCCTGGCTGTTTTTTTAGGTACTTAGAGCAGTCTAATGCGTTACATTGTTCTAGACTTTCATAAAAGATTATTTTTCTGAAAAATGTTTTAAGGGTGGCGGAAACGGTCTTTGATGACCTTTAATTTTCCAAGCCTGGCTCTTTAATGAAGGAGGAATGACCTCTGTTAGAAGTGATGCTGTCATCGCGACAAGAAACGTTCTTTAATAAATGCTATAGGGAACACTGAATTTTCTAAACCAGTTTATCCTGGTTCATTAAATTTTAAAGTGTGTTTTTAAAATATTTTTAAGGATTGTTCATACAAGTTTTTTACGACGATTGTGAAAGTGGGAAGTAATAAAACATTTTGAGAATATTATTAGTCATTAAATAAGACCCCTGGCTTATTTCATGTAATCAAAGTAATTGAAAGCGATCATAAGTTTGTCCAATAGCTCAACTAGTCAAGGTGATTGCTGAGTGTATATAGATTCAGAAGTAAGTGTCGCTTTACTCATGGAAAGTTTGTACAAACGAGTCCATAACTCACAGTGATTTGCTTCGAATAGCGTAGCTGGGATTGTACGGACCATGCTCGTCTTCGGCGGGATGGAGTCTTGTTATCAACAACTTTAATACTTGAGGGATCCTGACGAAGTTATTGCATGGAACATGGAACAGGAACATTAGCAATTAGTCTAGTGGCCCAAGATGCCGAAGATCCCGGTTCGATTCGTGCCCTATCTCGCATTTTCAGATATGTCAGTTCTATCTTTGAAACACCTGTTTCACTTTGTTTCTGATAAATCAAATCAACCTACTTCCCTGTCTTATTTTCCTCTGTCAATATCGCCCCACTATAATAAATCACGACTGACGTTTAATCTTAACTGTGTAAACACAAACACATACATATCCACAAACTCAAGATTTCTGAATTAGAATCTTTTTTCGGCAATCGCGAAAAGCCTCATTTGAAAAAAAGCTGAAATGTACATCTTGGTTTCTTTATGGAAACAGACAGATTTGTTTTGATATATTTACATACATTAACACAAATGTAGATAAATGTCCTTTCCCCATCCTATCCAACACCCCATTGAGTATCCCATTAAGCCAGGTACACCAAGTGTATATAGATATGCGTAATGAATTCGGATGGGAGTCAGCATTTAAGAGCGCCCCATTTTCAAGTCATGGGGAGAGGGGTCGAAGAAATCCAGTGTTGTGAGTGAGTAAGGTTTTACGCGGCTTTTAGCAATAATATTCCAGCAATATCATCACATCGGGAGGCACTAGGCATGGGCTCCACACATACAACCTAGGTGGAGAATCGAACCCAGATTTTAGGTGTGACGGGACAACGCTTTCACCACAAGCCTATCCTACTACCCATTTTATGAGAGAGGGTGTAGGGGTTGGGGTATGTCTAATTTGAGTTTAATGGCAGTATTTTGGGGTTTTTTTATTTTGTTAGTAATTGGGAGCTGGATTATTTCCAAGAACAGGCACTCATTTATAATCTTTCACGTGGGTAACGAAAAGAACGTAGTGTATCTTTTGAAAGCCTGTCTACAAGAAAAGGGTAAGCTATGTGTTTTCTTTTTTAAAATGCTAGTTATATGAAACTTGCTTTCACTGAAACAGGAACGTACTTTTGACACTGTCCCTTGAAGACTGAAATGTGGATCCCTAATGCTGTTGCTTTGTCTTCTGGACTGTTTTCTGGCGTTTGTTCCTTAGTATTTACACAGAGGCAAAACTCACCATCTTCGAGTCTTATATCTGTATTAGGGAGATGCCATCACCCAAATAAACATTTCTGACTAGAAAAGAAACTTTTGTTTAGTCTCAACCACAGCTAACAAATAGTTTCATTTTTCTCGCTCTTGATGAAGATACTCGCTCTCACAACTGCTGCGCCTCTCTGTTAGACATCAAGATCCGTGTCGTAACTTGTTTCTCTCACTGTCATGCTCCAATCGACCTGGTTCATTAACAACTGGTAGGCACCAAGCTGTCTGGGCCATCCACCTGTGCATATGGCTTATTTTTTTATGAAGATATCATCTCCCAATAAATCTACACCCCTCCCCCTACCTAATCTTTGTTAATGTCCTACATGCCACTGATTTAAGACCGTAATTAGATTAATAATTAACAAACTCCTTTCTCTAAGAATCGAACAGTGCAATTCTAAGACCATGTGACACATGAAATATTATTATTGTATTAAAATGTGCTGCTGGGGTTGGCTAAATTAATTCTTCGGTCAAATGAGTGGCCAACTTGAGAGGTGTTTTCGTAACGTTATCTAGTGACATATGGCAATATAATCTCCCACGCTAAGCGAATAATTCGCAGATATTGAAACATTTTTGGAAACCAGATACGTCAGTGACCACTTCGAATTTAACCGGACTAATAAATCCGGGCGTAATCGTCCCTACCCCATTGCGGGCGACACGCTCCGGCCAGCCGTGCGTGTGACCTCAGCTGACCCCACCAACCCAGCTGGCATACCCCCGCGCTGCGGATTCTTCCACCCCCGGGGCAAAATCACCTAATGAGGGTCGTAAGCTGCAAACATGTTCGACAGCGTGGAAGTCCAGTCACAGTCTGACCATTCCATTGTGTTCATATTCTTTGTTCTGGGATGCGTTCCTGGAAAAAAACATCTCGCGGAGATTATTAACCGTGAGTCCCTATTAGCCTCTCTGTGATGAGCACAGATCTGGCATCGGCAAACTTTGGTGGACTGATCAAATTTCTACAAATTACATGGCATTTGGCTGGAAGGACGTCGCAACTGTCCACAAAGGTCGTTTGTTTCTAGTTAAGGCCATGATAGTATGTCTGTCGTCATCGAACCATGGTGCTGTCTGTGATCATCATGATTCTGATAAAATACTGGTGTCTTTTGAATAAACATGTAATGGACCATCACGGCATTGCTGTCTCCACTGTTGATTAGGAGATAGCATGGGATATGGCGGTATCTTAACCCGACCATTTAAACTGATGCATTACGTAGAGCCACAATAGTTCTTTAGGGCACAAATGGAAATTTCAATGCCTTGAAATTTGAAAGGATGAAAAAATCAAACATTTATGTTTAGTTTATTTCAATTTCTATAAAATATGTTGTGGTATAATTACGTGTTTTGTGACTGTTTGCTGTGTTGTGGTGAGTGTGATATGGACAGGTTGACAACAGCACGAAGGTACATTGACCTGTGAAGGCCCGGGTTGATAGTCTGCCTTGGTTTTCCCAGGTTCCGGTTTCCCAGGGTGTCCTTTTCAATTTACATGTATCTGGGTTAGTTTGTTGCTTACAAAGTTATATATCTTCAGAAACTAAACATTGGTCTAACTGGTTGACTCCAACATCACGACACATGCTATATTGACTGGTTGACTACCTCATGAGACATGCTATATTGACTGACTGACTACAACCTCGTTCCACATGCCATATTGACTAGTTGACAACACCCTCATGGCACATGCTATATTGACGGGTTAAATACAAACTCATGACACATGCTATATTGACTGGTTAACTACAAACTCATGACACATGTTATATTGACTGGTTAAGTACAACCTCAAGACACATGCTATATTGACCAGTTGACAACAACCTCCTGACACACGCTATATTGACTAGTTAACTACAAACTCATGACACATGTTATATTGACTGGTTAAGTACAACCTCAAGATACATGCTATATTGACCAGTTGACAACAACCTCCTGACACACGCTATATTGACTAGTTAACTACAAACTCATGACACACGCCATATTGACTGGTTGTCAACAACCTGACGGTGCATGCTATAATGACTAACTGACTACAGCCTGGGTTTACATGCTGTATTGACTGGTTCACTGTCACGTGATTGTTCATTCTGTATTTACTGATTGACTATCGCGTGGTTGATCATGCTATATTGGCTGGTTGATTACAACCTGACGTACATGACATATTGACTGGTTGACGACAACCTGACAGTATATGCTATATTAACTTGTTGCCTGCAACCTGACGGTACATGCTATATAGGAGAGGCCACGGTGACGTCAGTGTTTTGATCACGTGACGCGCCCGAGTACTTCCGGTAGGCAGAAGTTAAACATAAACACGAGAGAACCACACAAGCTGCATACATTTGATCGTTGACTTGTCATGCGTAACAACTCCTCCCGATCTGGTTTTCTTTTTTCTTTTGGTGTTGTATAATGAGACAGGTACACAACCTTTATTTTTCTAAAACATTTGTGGAAAGTATCTAATTGACAATATCCAGATTTCATACTTCAATGAAAGCAAGAATGTAATGCAAAAACTCCCAAGTGTTTGTCTCGCATTTCTTTCAAACAATACAAATTTTAAACAAATAATCCCTCACATACTGTTTCTTTGCTTACATATTGTCAATGACATAATCAGGAAAGGTGAGTAATCTGCCTCACCTGCCAGTCATACATGTTACATAAACACCACCCCAAACCTTCCTTGTCAACTATAACAACACATGCATCTAAATGGCATTGAGTTACCATTTTATCACAGCTTTTCCTTCTTATGAAAACAGATAAAGAAGTAGCATTGATCTAAGCTAAATCTTTAAATGGCATTGAGTTACCATGTCATCACATTAATTCCTACTTATAAAAAACACATACAAAAGCAGCCTTGATCTAGGCTAATCTCACCAACAGGGTGCTTTCAAAACTTTCCAGACACACTTGTAGTAGGCATCAGCAATATATTCTTTATTCCTAACAATTCAATATGTAAGTTAAACAGTCATCTCACAAACATAATTTTCTCGTAGCAGATATCCAGCAAGCACAGAGGTATTTTGTCATCGACATTGTGGTACTGTGTCGGAAAAACGTGTCCACTTTCCACATATTCATATGCTTTCAGTTACTTGAGGGTCTCACAGATTCGAGGGTGAACTGACCTGGGGTGTCTATCAGATAGAAATAAAATGTTAAGTACATAATCCGACCATTGTTTGCCTTTCACGCTACACCGGTTCCCATCGTTATCATCAACCATTGTGGCTTTCTGCCTACCCATGTCTGAGTGAGCGTGGTTTGTGACGTCACTTCCGTAAACATATGGACACCGCTATTGGCTGTTTGACTGCAACCTGACCGTACATGCTATATTGGCTGATTGACAACAACCTGACGGTACACGCTGTATTGGCTGGTTGACTACAACCTGATGGTACATACTATATTGATGTTGACTACATCCTGATGGTACATTCTAGATTGACTAGCTGACTTCAACCTCATGATACATGCTAGATTGGCTGGTGATGGATTGCATTGAGGTATTTGCGACACTGCAATGGCACATGCTACGTTGACCAGTTTGAAACATAATGATGTCACACGCTACATTTGCTATTTGTCTGCAGAATAATGCTACACACAGTCAGACACGGTTATCCCCCTTAAATACCCTCCACTCGGACTGAGCGTAAGTTATTTTCCTGACATTGTTAATTCTTGACTGTAATTAGCCGAATTAAGGATAATCCTATCAATATTCTTTTGTTATCGGTCTTGGAAGTTTTAGCCTTCGGAAATTTGGCCCTGAGAAGTAATTTAATTTTGTAGATTCACCATATTATGTTGATTGAGATTTCCACAAAATGCCTGGCACTATAGCGTTGTCCTTGGCATTGCCGGCTAATCTGTAGTATGCTTAGTTACATTCCATCAAAGATCCACTCGGCTAATTCGCTAATTTCGTTATTTCACATAATTAACTTTTGCAATGGCTTCAAAGTTAATCTCTTGACACTAAAGACATGTAATGAGTTTATGAATCTCAACACCCGAGGATTGCGTGAAATTTGTCCACTGAAGATTCGTAACAACTTAACAAGAGAGGCAAGGGTTAAGAATTGTGTGCTCATCTACTCCGATGTATTCGTTTTTAAGTACTTTACGATTCTTAACGAGACACGCTGTCTTAAATCGTTGGATGAATCGCATTTTGTTTTGAAAACAGGCATGAAATTGCCTCTCTGATCTCTTCAATGCCCAAACAAACGCATGCCTTCCGGGTAGGTTAGCATAAAACGTGTTCACTGAAAATTATTAGTCATCAAACCCCGTTTGTAGCCATAACCGATGACAAATGTTGATAGAAAGATTGGGATGCTCAAAGTCTGAACAAAAAAGCGACAAGAATTATATGAAATGCCAAGTACACGATTCCAACCATGAGGATGTGTTTATGAATTATTATCAAATAGCGATACCAGATGTTCGCGAAACGATGACAGCAGGACGTCGTACATACGAAATGAAAATCAAGTTATCGAGATAACGGACAGGAAACGTGTTCATGAAAGGTGATTCGTTGAACTTGCAAACTAAGAAATAATGTTCCAAGAAATCATTGATACAGTCCTTTTTAATTCATATATGACTGGTCATGAAAATTCATAATTTGGAAGAGGGTTAAAAAATTTCGAACACTTTGTTGGAGTGTGCCGTGTCTTTTCGTCGACAATTCAGCATTCACAAACATGTTCCTTGTAGTCCTAATGTGATTGACAGGTGTCGACAACAGTTGATTGGAGGTATTTCCTGTTTCACAATATGAACTTCCGGTCAGTTAGGTTAAGATATGGTGGTACTTCCTGTTTCACAAAGGGAATTTCCGGTCAGTGTATATTAAAATGTTTCGTGACACTCAGAGCACAAGACATCTCCGGGTCCTAGTTTCGCACACGTTTGTTTCGTCACGTGGAACAAACTGAAACTACAAATTAAACAACATCATATTGGAGTTCGCTGTGATTCCGTTGCGTTGTACGTTCTCACCATTTTCGCTGCTTTTGGACATTTACCATAAAAATATGGATTTTTTGGTTTCACCGAAAATACCTATTGTCATACGATGCGAATATGTACAACACGCTGAATGGCATGAATGAGTACACTAAGGTTTGAACGATATTTAATTTAAAGCTAAGTATTCATAAATGAATTCGCTGTCAAAGAAAGCTGCGTCCTACATGAAATGCCTGTCTGTTCCATTTCACAGTCGAACAGGTATATTAATACCATTGCTGACGTACAAACATAACACTATAACCTTTACTCGTTGCACAATCAAATTCACATATGATTCCAATTACTTTAAACTTTGAACTTTCCGTTCTGCACATTCTTAAAGCGATAGTTGACAGATACACTTCATTTCTTGGCAGGTGTAGGCGATGGAACAGCCAAGTAGCTAAAGCGTTTTTCAGGCGAACCGGGCTGTAAGTTAGCCAAGTGATATAAGAGTTCACCCGTCACGTCAAATGACCGGGTTTGATTCTCTACATGAATACAATGTGTGAAGACCTTTTCTGACGTCCAAGTCGTGATTATTGTTGTCTTACTGCTAAATGCTTCGTAAAACCATACTCACTCACTCTAGTCGCTTGTATCAATCACGTCATGGAGCAGATCAAGGTTAATAAGCGACACTGGTTCATCAAAATTTATGACGAAGTATTCGAGGGGATTTTCAATCCTTTTCCATTTTTTAACGTTTCTTAATCTTCGGGGATGATTAATTTTGCATTTTTTTGTCATGTATTTCTAATTTCATTTCAAGTAATATTATACAGCTCCTATATCAAGCCCCAGTTCATTCCCCAGTAGGGTAATTATGAATGTCTGCGTTAATTTGCATAACACTTCACCTCATTTGTCAAAAATAAAATCCTATTAAATTCCGCTTTCCAAAGTAATATTTCTCCTCGTCCTTCTATTTTTAATTTCAATGGATTCGGATCCCAACCTGACATGAACAATGAGATTAACCTACGAGACCGTGCCCTAATACGTCGTGTAATAAGCAACGTTACCAATTGGTTGCCATGCGTGACGGATGACCTGTCACGCTCAAGGTCACGTGACGTTCGGGTTCCTCCTTGGAAATTAAGTAATCATGATTTGGTTTGAGTGCCTATTGTGAAAATTGATGCTTTTGGTTCTCGAGTTGAACATTATGAGAACATGAATAAACACTAATTGATCATTTACTGTTAATCTTGGTGAGGTGTCATAAACATTGGAGTGATCAAATCTGGCCATCTATCCAGTGTTTAACTCAGCAGCTGTTAATGGATTATTTGATGAAAACATATCGAACCTGCAGTCATCTTTTTCTGAAATTTCAGTGTGAGTCTCATATTCCGGTAGTTAATCGAGATATTGTAAACAAATAATATAATGATACTATTAGTTTCTTATTATGCTCGTGTACGCCTCTTCAATTACGATCTAATAGCTTTTTTATGTATATCGACTCTTTATCGTTTATTAAATGAGTACATTCCTCAAAGTTAGAGTCTTTCGCAAGCTATCGATTCTTAGTGTCTTTCGCAAACTGTCGACTCATGGTGTCTTTAGAAATTCTTTCAGCTTGGCCGTAGCCTTACTATCAACGAAGTCAGGTGAGGAGGATCGAAAATTGATTAAAATGGGCAAGAAATATTTACGAAATCGGAATACACGTCAAGTGAATTTTACTGTAAGAAGTAAGTCACCAATCGCATAAGGCCAGATACAGCACGATGCATTTTCTTTGCACAAGGGATTTTCCCAAGTACGAAATTCCCGCAGGCTCTGACGCCCGATATAACATTGCAAGGTCGATGCGTGGCGCCACCGTATGGTTAGTTAGCTAATAGGTGGAGATAACTCCATTCAGTCTTATCTTCTGTCAAATGAAGTGCATAAAAAGGTACGCCTAACTGGAGAAATAGTTGCGGTGCAGATTTGTTTTGTTTTCAGGAAAACTAAATTGACAGCTAATGCTTATGACCCTGCTTGAGAGAGCCGCAATGTACGCGCCGTTAACGCAAACAACCTGAAAACATTACCCTATGAAGTAAGATGGAAATACTATGCAGCTAACGAGGTAATGATAACGTTATTGTTCTTTAGTGACCGCCACGAGAACAAAAAGAGATTAAGGTTTTGAAGCCCTGGTCGACATATCACGCATTTTTACGACACTCGTGAGAGAACTACATACGGCAGGAGAACGGTTTGCGTTAAGAGTGACGAAATAGGCGTGGAGATGAAATGAAAAACATTGATGATAGCATTCATCTAGGGCAAAGACTATTCTGTTTGTTATTGGTTTACAGCTGTTTGTAGTGGTATGTAATCATCACAACGTACATTAAATCATATCCCCGAAGAGTTTGCATCAAGCATTTAACCGTTCAACGCCAAATATTTGAATAATTTAAATGTATGGGGAGACATTGCCCTTGTATGAATTGATTGAGTGGATACTGGATATAGTTTGTCATAAAAACTGACTGTAAGCACTGCCACATGACAACTACCATCAATATTAGATTTAATTAGAAATTGTTCAGAATGTGTAATGGATGATATATTTTGCTGTCCGGTCGTTAAACCCATCCCGAAATGAGTCCATGGTTTGTTCATAGAGCCAACACGACTGTGTTCTGTAGATGGGGATTCTGTCGTAAAATGTTGATCAATGCACAGGGTCGTATAATGTGCACCTAACTGCTCAGGGTATCCATCCCGTTTCGGGTGAGTGAGTGAATGAGTGCAATATGTGCAATATGGAACATATTCAATGGGCATACTATGTTCACCTTGGGAATATCACGCACGTGCACGAGAAGATTACCATGACACTGACCCTTTATGGTCTCCCTTAACAGGAGATAGATCACCCGCGAAAGCAATGACCTTCCCAGGTGATAGAATGACGTTCGGACGTCTTTAGAAGACACGTTAGATTTGACGCTTATTTAGTCTTTGGTAGGTAGTAATGAACCCCCGACTCATCTCTGATTATAAATTAAAATTACAACGCTGATTAGAAAAATCAGGTTGGTTTCTTTTCATGAGATTTGACATTCTCTTACCACAGAGGTTACTTGTCCTATCTGTTACGAGGGAAAACATGACAAGGAACCTCTTTGGGAAGAGAATGGAGACTTGATGAATCTGAGCGTTTTTAACCTGGGTTCAGAAGCCATTGAATCCAGCCTGCTGGAACCATTGCTCAGGGGGTGCCTTGTTCATTCTCATAGTGTTCCCAGCTATACTGTGAGACGTACCCTATATTCCCTGGGTAGCGTCTAGTGAGTCACTCAGCTGCCATCACATCATCATTATCGTGTATTTAATCAACATTAGTAGAGGCAGCCTGACGCCTTCCTGATCTTGAATACACTCCGGTGTCATCGTTCACTACCAGGTGTTCCTTTCACGAAGCAACGTTTAATTTGCTTTGTGAAAAGAACCCCTGCAGTCAGCGGCCCATCTTCAGATAGAGACTAAGAAAGAAAACATCATCCCAAGCCGTTGACACCATATCTGTATGCATTTCTTTTGGAGATTGTCATTTCGCTCGGAAATACTTCATGGTGGCGTGAGATTGCGTCCCTTTGTTAAACCCTCTATAGAGAGTGAATGTATGTTTACGCCGCTTTAAGCAATATTCCAGCAATATCATGGCTGGGGACATCAGAAATGGGCTTCATACATTGTACCTATATGGGGAATATGACGCTTTCACCACTAGGTCATTGGTGAGTGCGACGTTAAACAACACACGAAACCTAATCTGTCTTCTTCGCAGGTCGAGATATCTATGGGACGTAAGGATGGTGACGGGGATATACAAGGTTATGCTTCTGCACATCCTGTCTTCAGGGCTCGTTTTCTGGAACCTGCCAATTCAGTGGGAACATTCGGTTTTGTTTCAGTCTCTCCTCAATGTTTCCTGCTTGTCACACGAGCTGACTCACTGGGCGGTGACACTGAATTTTGTATGCCACGCTCAAATGTGCTGCATTGTTGTTTATACTGTTGACCACTGGTTCAACCTGGTCTTGATTAGGTTTCGAATGTGCGAAAATGAAACATAATTCATTTTCTCTAACGATTCCCACATTTGGCTAAAATGTTGCAATGTTTGCAAGATTGCCACAGGGACCATAAATCCTACTACCTATTAACTCGACAGCGTTACAGAAATCGTCTTCAGCGTCAGCGTCATGGGTAGTCTCCAGAGACATCCGAAGTCAACGTGTTCGACTTCCTGCAGGAAAATGCGCCCAATCGACGCTTAATGGCACTGTACAGCATAACGCGAACCATGTTTTGGCGTTGGAGAAAGAAGATAAGATAAGATAATGAATCAGAATAGACAATCGAAGACACGGGGTCTTTAGTGAGTCATTCGGGTGCTGTGGAAGTACGTACAAGTCTTAATTGCCAATTTCTCAAGCACAGCAACGCTACATGATGCCATTAACTGGGTAATTGCAGGAAAATGTCTGCTAGCCTATTAAGTGAAGAATGTAGTCTCTCATATCCTCAACAATTCACAGCCATTCATAATCTTACGTAAATCATACTTGAATGTTCCCCGTAGGAGGTCTTCACTGCTTGCGTTATGGTGTTAATTACTAATAGTCTCATCATAATGGTGCCTCCCTGTCACATCAAAGTAGACGGAATTGTGCCCCTTGCTTACTACGTGAGCTGTCAAGCCGTTGTTGTCAATGACATTATCTACTGCCGTAAATCATGCTGGGTTAAAAAAACTATTCTCGCTGTGTGTATGGCGTACATTTCAACGTGTGATTGATAAGCAATGGTGTTGCGAGATGTGTATATAACACCTATTTCACCGTGTGATTGATAACAGGGGTGTTGCGCGATGTGAACATAATGTACTGGTGAATAATTGGCAACAGCACCGTGAGCTGTGTATATATTGTATATCTCACCTTGTGATTGACAAGTACGCGTAACAGACTCGGAGATAACTGATTTATACGCTGTTGCCCCTTGATGAACTTCTCTTGGAACTAATTAGTAGCGTATACAGTCTCCTGTAGAACACGAGAAACAACGAGTCTTGAGATACAACGTGGCATCACTTAGGAACCTTATTTCTGGTGTCAGAGGAGGTAATGGCTAGACTGATGAATAACCACAAGCAAAGTTCATGTAATAAATCTCGTCGAACCATTACCAAACTTATACGAAAGTTTTACGGGGCATTTCACATATCCTTATGAATCCAGTATATTATAATAGACTTGGAGACGCAACACGGGGAGGAAACAGAGAGTAAGTAATTTTCCAGCAACATACGGTTGAAGACAGAGACTATGTGTTTCACACAATAACCCTGTAAGAAGTGAAACCCGGACACTCGGCGTGACGGGATAACGCTTTGAACACTAGGCTACCCATCTGCTGCTAGATCACGGTGAGAAAGAATGGATTCGAACGCAACCCAACAAGCGAACATTCCTTCCAGATGTTAAAGACGACACAATATTCCAGTTTTTATGATGGTCTTCTCCAATTGATCGTCTAAAAGTCTGATGTTATGTTGCTAGTTGTTGGCTCAACAGCTCATTACGCCCAAGACACGGGTTATATGAGCATGCGTGAATGTGTCTAATGTTATTAAAGGCGACGTTAACGTACAGACAGCCGATTAACCGCTCGAACAGCCACCGTGACTTCAACTAGTGCTAGCGATTAGGTGCCTGATTCTGAGGGTGTGGGTTCGAACCCCGGATGGAACTCAACCTGACAAAAGTACTTTTCTAAGCAAGTGTAATCCCAAAACATAACATATCTTACATTTGACCACTGTCTCAATGACATTGTGCAATCACATTTTAAGTGTACATTTAATCGTGGTTTCGAATATAATTATGATTCCAGATTTGCTTCCCATCTGTATTCATGTGTTGTAGCCAGGAGTCCAAACCCATCCCTTCTTTCCTGCCTAGTCACACCGACACGCTATGATTGAAATGGTTTTCGAAACATTGCTAAATCAAAATAACACTGGTAAAGTGCTTACGTTTCCTTAAGGCCATTCGTAGAAACAGTCTATTTTTACAAACTATCTATTGTGGTGGTGGATACTATGTGAAACCAGGCCAATGTAATACTCATAAGTACACCTGGGCCCACTTGCACAAAACGATCTTAGCGCTACGACTATCTTAAGCCTATGATGGAGAATGGGAGTTACAATCATTGTAACACTAAGACGGCTTTGGGCAAGTGGGCCCTGACATACAAAATGGTTCATAACTCTACGATGAAAACAGGTCATCTTTTATGTCACGTTTAAACCCAATAACGCTCACCGAAACATGACGGTAAATGCCTTACTGTACTCGCGATCGAATCCGGTTTAGACCTAACGCTTTTCCCACAATCAAAGCTACCTTAAACAATATTTTATTGGGCAAAACAGGCTATACGACCATGATTTATGTATTCCTGAAACTTGCCTTCAGGTGTATATTTTAAAAAATATAGATTCAAATTCTCCATTGATACTTATGAATGCCATTTCCAATACTGCGACGCTTCTTTTGCCTTTCAGTATATTACCTTGGTGGGTAAAACGTTTGCTCGTCAGATCTTCATAACGGAGTCAAATGCGTTTGATTCCATTTGAGACCGATGAATTGCTCACTAACACAATATCTAATAATTTCAACAAAACCAAATTTTGCACAGCCACAAAAACGTAGGCTCAGAAAATAGATGTGCACTGTGCGAGAGGTCTGATATTGTTCGACTAAGAAACCAGTACTTACGCACAATTCGAAAGAAACGTACAGAGGGTTACGAGACTGTATATTTGGACGAAACAAGGGTAAATGCCTCCCATACCACAGGGACACAATTGTTCGCTAGCCCTTCTTCAGAGTCCTGTGCCAGAAAATTACCACTTGGCAAGGGAGAGCGACTGATTGTGCTCCATGCTGGTTGCAAGAGTCGGGGATTCCTACCTGGCTGCTCCCTAGTCTTCAAAGCAAAATCTAAAGACAACCGAGACTATCATACCGAAATGGTTCTCTTAGAATGGGTACAAGATCAATGGGTACCAGCACTGCCACCCAAAAGTCTGATTGTCATGGATAACGTTCAATATCATGGCGTTCAGGTACCTGATACAAAGACCCCCACATTTAACAGTAAGAAGGGGGACATGATAGAATAGAATGGTTGCAAAACAAAGCAATATAGTATCCAGAAAAAGCAACTAAACCTGTTCTGTATCACATAGTCAAATAAAACCACACCTGTCTTTAAGGTTGATGAGTACCTTACAGAGCATGGCCATTCAGTTTTGCGATTGCCACCTATTATTGCGATTTAAACTCAATAGAACTCATTTGGGGTATCATGAAATCGGATGTTGGCAGGCAAACTGTAACATTCAAACTTCGGGATGTACAGACGATTATTCAACAGTCAATAGACACCATCACGCAGGAATCATGGCAAAAGTGCGTTGAGAAAGTTGAGAATGAAATAGAAAGACATTATTGGGAACAAAGTGGACTGGACCATGCCACCATCAAGCCAGTCGTCATCAGGGTAGACTCTGACGACAGCGACACCGATTCGGACAACAGCGTCCTCTGAAAGTGGCAGCACTGACTCCCATTGAACATCTCAAGTGGTAGCCAGATAACGGCTTTTGAGATCACCCCCATCTTCACAACACACGCTTGTTGATTACCTGGCTGTTCTACCAGCAAGTGACCCCACCCTCGTAAAAAATAGCGAAAGGTGACAAGAAAATGACAAGAAAATGATGATCGTTTGTTAAAATTATGAGACACATCATCAGAGTTGGTCTGTCGATTTCATGTGGCGGTGCTAAATTTGGTTTTGCTGCAACTATTAGATTTTGTGCTAGTGAGCAATTCATCGGTCTCAAATAGAATTAAAGGGACTGTATGTACTGTTTGTGATTTCTCGCCAAGGGTTGCCTGAATTATGTCATGTAGAAATATGGGAACCGGTTGTTTAAGATGTCTTGTGTGTTCAAGTGATTCATATGGAAAACAATTATTATGTGAGTAACTGACTACTATGTGAGTAAGTGAGTGTGTTTTACGCCCCTTTTGGCAATATTCTAGCAATATCACGGCGGGGGACACCAGAAATGGGCTTCACACATTGTTCCCATGTGGGGAATTGAACCCGGGTCTTCAGCGTGACGAGCGAACACTTAAACCGATAGGCTATCCTACCGCTCCTAACTATTATGTGACAATGACCAGTGTGCTAATGCTGTTTCAATACTAGTACTTTACAGCACTCATGATACGTCCTCACTTGTTTCCATGCAGAGATATGTTGCTGAAACTTTTCTAAAACCTGGGGTTTAAAAAATCCAACCCTTACAAAAAAAATGTTTTTGCAGGCAGGACTGGCTAACAGAGCTATCTGGCAGATTTTGTCTGTTTCAGATACCATAAATGCTTAAACTTGACGAACCTGTATAGATTTCTGTGGGGCTTTTTATGCGTATGCTACTCGAACCTTGCCAGATGCCAGTTTAAGATGAGGAGAAGACTGTGAGAGTCAGATGAAAGCGATGGATTGTTGAAACTCTCGTTCCGTGGTAGTCCGTTTATGACCACTCTCTCGTTGAAGCCTGTTCTGAGAATCGTGGCACTGACGGTAAATTAGCCTAGTTGTTTACTTATGGCGCGCGACTCTAAAATCTGACATGAAGTCGGTTCCAAAGTGCCCAATATAACCCTTTGATGTTGGAAATTATCGCATTACGGCTTTCACTTACACCGCACACTTAAGGTCAATGCTAATTGCCAGATCCTGAATAAGCCAGGTTTACATCACACTGTTACTGTACAAGGATTTGGCATAACACGAAAGCTCTCGACCATGAAAGCATTGGATTTATTTCGTCTTGAAATGGGATCTCGAACCATTGGTTAAACGTTAATGTCCCATAATAAGTCACCGTCACCTGAATGCAAAGAAACCAACCGCTTCATGGTCACCTTTGGCTTGTCCACGTCAAAGGATGACCTCTTGGACAATTATAGTGACATGTAACACGCGAAAAGACGATTAATGACCATCTTCCTTGACAACACGAGGCCGCTACGTCTCACGTTTTACCGTTGTTGGTGTCAGTGCAATGACCTGGAGATGTTGACGTCGATGTTCACGTGACAATTTGATTACAGCAATCACTTTCAACGACGTCGCAACGTTAACAAGTGGCGGTAAATTGTGATAGAGCGGTACGTGCCGTTTGACAAGCGTTGTTTTTAGGCATGATTCACGGTCGTATAATGTTTTATTCTGTTTGGACCATGGCATTTTGATTTTGATTGTCATGATCAATAATCCCATTAACAGACACTGAAAATGACAACAACAACAAAAAAGGAATAATGTGTTCAAAGGACTGGTGAAATGGCGTTAATTTCCTAAACGCTTTCTTCAACAACAGTGAAATAATTTGCAGACACCTGGACCAAAGTCCATCAGCTCACCAGGGTATGTAGGCATATATTAAAATGCAAAGATAACAGCTGAACTAATGTTCCTTTCAACACATATATCCATACATTATCTGGCTAATAGATCTATCTAACAGTAAAATTTTGATGTGAGCTATCAACATGTCGACAACATAGTATAACATCTTCATAACAATACAAACATACTGATTGTACAATAAAACATTTGTTTTCCATAACGTGTAGGATCAAGGACTATACCCAAAAATTATCTGCTTATTAACTACTAATAAATATTTGCGTAGCAGACATCAACGTGTCGACAATACAGTTTAATGTCTTCATTACAATAACAAACAAATAAATATAATGCATATACAAAACATTAATTGTAACAGCTTGAAATGCACGAACGTTCAAACAAACATCCACTCGTGTGACAGAAGTTTTACACAACTGTTACGATGTCAACAAACTGCGATGTCATATATAGAGAAGCATTCGTGTCAAAGTATACACGGGCAAATATTCATTTTGAATAACCCACAACAAACAAAAATGGTAATCATCAAATTTATTGGTGGTGTGATGGGAACAGTTTGACAGAAGGTAATTATGAAACTAAGTCAGTGAGTGAGTGAGTTTAGTTTTACACCGCTTTTTGCAATATTCAAGCAATATCACGACTGACATCAGAATTTGTCTTCACTCATTGTGCCTATATGGGGAATCGAACCCAGGTCTTCGTCGTGACGAGCGAACGCTTTAACCATTAGGCTGTAGAACAGAACAAAGGGAGACATTTTGTGTAGTAGGGTGGATAGGTCTGATATATAGACAGACATGCTGTATAGTAGTACAAGAAAGGTCTGGTAACAGGAGAGACATGCTGTATGATAGGGGAGATAGGTCTGGTAACAGGAGAGACATGCTGTATGGTAGGGGAGATAGGTCTGGTAACAGGAGAGACATTCTGTATAGTTGGGGAGATAGGTCTGGTAACAGGAGAGACATTCTGTATGGTAAGGGAGATAGGTCTGGTAACAGGAGAGATATGCTGTATGGTAAGGGAGATAGGTCTGGTAACAGGAGAGACATTCTGTATGGTTGGGGAGATAGGTCTGGTAACAGGAGATACATGATATGTATTAGTGTGGACAGATCTGGTAACAGCAGAGACATGCCTTGTATTAAGGTGGACAGGTCGGGTAACAGAAGAGACATGCTGTGTACTAGGGTGGACAGGTCGGGTAACAGGAGAGACATGCTGCAAATTAGGGTTCACAAGTCTGGTAACAGAGAAGACATGCTGTATGGTACGATAGAGAGTGAGGTAAAAATATAAGTCACATCGGTATGGTATGAGAGATAAACATGTAAATGGCGAGATGTGGTGTGGAAAAACAGTGTGAGAGGGTGAGTTTGGACTGATGACGTTATATAATATTTCTGTCCACCCTAATACGAAGAGGATACAGGCTGAACGGTCACCATTTAACAAAGTATGGGTACGATATACCCAAACACAGATACGTTATTCGGGCGAACCTTTGTTCGAATCCAGTGTGATTGCGACAATGATCATTTAGTAAACTATGAGTTAAAATCCTCCAAAGCAAGATGCGTTCTTTGACTTTTTGGTCCTTTAGAGATAAAAAAAAATCTCTACATTTTCACATTTGTGTGCATTTAACAGAGAGTTCACATAAGCCGGTGTCAAACTCACTCATTCACTCGAACACTTACTCACCCATGTCGTGGGCGGCATGACTGTACACAACAGTATTCCTTCGACATGGCAGGGACAGTTATCTTGACCAGTGATGGACAATTCAGTATCAATCATGACACCAACTGAACGCACTTCACCACACCATTAATTCAGTCGCCATTTTCGACAAGTATATAATGCGGTCTGATATATGCTAACTTGAAATCCCCTTGAGGCCGAAACACAATTTGGATATTGCTTACCGTGGCGTGGTAATACAAACAGAACTAAACTACATTTTGCCATATACAGTCAGCATCACCACAAATAGCAACCTTACCTAATATACTCTTAAAATAACTTCATTTGTCCTCATAGTACGCTAACGTATAAACTATTTTCGTTACAACTAGATATACGTTATAGGCTTTATTTAGGCTTGTAACAGACATAGATCTCCCCAAGCCTCCCCATAATGAGTGTAAGTCTCGGGTAAGTACTGGAATTACGAAAGCCTTCGTGTTACGAAGAACAGGGGCCAGGTTCATAAACTATCTCAATCTGACATTCGACAGCAACGTAACACAGTTGGCCAAAACAATGTCACAGTCCAATCCATCTTAATATCGACCCCCATAAATGAAATGAACATTTATTGTTTGTGTGGAAATAATAGCAACGAGGTTTACCGCCGAGCGCTCAGTCAATATCTCATCCCGTCTACCTAACGCCATCAGGTCTCGGCAATAAATTTCAAGAATTTCCAATTTCTGCTGGAAGCGTTCCATTATCCCATCCATCTGATTGTTACTTGCACAAACATCGTCAAGTCAGCACTAGTTGTCATCTACTCGTGTAATGACATAACGACTTATACATGAAGATACAGTGATCCTTCAGTTGTCAAGTCGGTGAGGTGGGAGGGGGAGGTCTGGGTACTGCAGAACAAACACTCCATGTTCCTGCTCGGGGGAGATCAAAGATCGGACACATTTACTTGCATTACGACTGCCACCGTTTCATCTTTGATGCCGTGCTCCTCGCGTTGCCCCGTGCAGATTAACAAAAACTAATAAATTTATACCCACTTGAACAAATATTTATGCAACCGTCTACTGCATTGAACCGAGGTATCGTTGACATGTGCAGCGTTGACGGGGCAATGTGGGATATAATGCGGTTTAACACTCTGTATGAAAGTGCTGCGGATTTTACCATTCTCTCTGGTGCCACAGATCCGGAATTTCTGTATACTTTACGCCTGTGTTAAAACTCTCCGTGTGAAAGTAAACTGCGCGCCTGTGTCCTTGATTGCTTTAGGTACATGTAACACTGTTTGCTCGACGAAAGTGAACTGAATCCTCCCTCCGGTCAGTCACAATTCTTTAAAGGGACGCACACGTTTTCTGAAAGCGTACGTGTCCCTGTACATATGTGTGATTCAAGGCCATGCCTCAAATATATTCGGATTACAGGCAGGGAGTTAGTGTTTTAACCCTAGGATTAACAATATTCCAAATATGTCACAGCTGTGTGGTAGGACAACACAAGCCTAAGACGTATATCACTTCTGTTGAAGCCGCGAACAAAATCTGGACGAACTAGGTTCGAACCCACGATCGCAGGCTTCTGAATCGTGAATTGATAAAGGGCTTCCATCGCCGTTAATTCAAAATGGTCAGAATTAGTGTTAGTGAGTGAGTGTTTAGTTTTACGCCGCCCTTAGCAATAGTCCAGCGATATGACGGCTGGGGACACAGAAATGGTTTTCACACATTCTGCCCATATGGACAATCGAACCCGGGTCCTCGGCGCGACGACTAAACGCTTTAACAACGGAACTAACCCACTGCCCCATTACATATGGTGTGCATGCATCCATGTGAATGAAAAGTTATAGGTTGGTTATCGTGTCCTTCCCTAACCTGTCATACAGACCCTGAAGAAGATATATCCATGAATGTCCACGCAAGTCCATGTGGCAAGTCTAGATTTCCTCAGCTTAAAGTCTCGGGGCTCCTTTACATTGTGTTTTATTTTTGTTTAAACTACGAGCTTTTTCCCGTAAATTATGTTTATTTCAGAGACTAGTTGTCGCTCTAGACATCCCCACCATCACCAGAAACTTTCCTGGCGTCATTACACGTTCCATATTTCACACGTTCGTGGGTGAGTGAGTGAAGTTTGTTTCACGCCGCCCTGAACAAATGTTTCATGCCGTGTGGACTTGATGTGACAGGACATGCCTAACTGATGCAGGTCCAAGACATTCTACACGTTCCTGAAATCAGCACACAATGCAAACTGCGCCATACTACCAACGATTCCTGTTTCAGCTGAATAACACAAATACCTAGCACTATACATGAGATGTACTTCACATTGGTACACAAGTGAGAGAGAGAGACTGGAAAGTTTCAGTTCAACTCGATTTAAAATTCAATTGCTTGAAATTTCGGACACGTCCTCAGACAGATGACGGCACTCGTGTTCTCTCATCAATATCTTATATGTGCAGGAGTTCACTGAATACAGCTCGGGTACAGCAGGGGCAGGTTTAATGTCTACGAGACTCCACGAGATCAATGTATCACAAAGGGCCCATCAATGAATGTTCGAATTTTCTGAGGTGCGTTTGTGTGCTGGGGTTGAGGACATTGAACAGGACATTGTGTATACAGCTGTGTCATTAAAAAAAGTAGGGGATATTCCATTTTGTGATCACACCACTTGCAAGTGCCAATGCATATGAGAAAAAGTAACGATATATATCCAGGCAAAAGACACAGTTCCAAAGGAATTGAATAAATTGTCACATTTCCTCTTAATTTCTCTTCATCATCTGTTTCCTCCTTGTCTTCATCACTTGCATTTTATCTATCTTGTAAATCCAATATCCCCTACTTTATGAAAGCATTGTTCTCTCACATTCTATTTACTCTTCATGTACGTTCCTGATATTTAAAAAATGTTGAGCAAGTATACTCTCAAGTTTGATTGTAGCTAGCAATGAACCAAAAAGAAATGATTTGAGGCAATGTATCAGATAGGGGTAATAAGCCAGTGATGACAGATATTGGTTAATTGATTGAGTTATGTTTTACGCCTCTTTTAGCAATATTCCAACGATATAACGCATGTGGAACCAGATACGAGTTTCATATATTGTACCCATATGGGGATTCATATGGGCTTACTCACTAGGCTACCCAACGCTTGCTCACATGACGGTAAACCGACCATAATAATCATCATATAGAGTTACGCATATAGAATACTGATATATTCCCTACATAACAGCTGGAGACGCCAAATTCATCGCTGTCGAGCTACTGGAAACAATACCATATACTGAATATGCTTTCGACTGGAGATGCGCACGTAGCAACGATCTCGACATGCAATGCAGGGTGACAGCTCTAGAACTATAGTATACAGATTTTCTAGTTTCGTGAGAGGTAGAGTTCCGATATGTACTGGATCGATGGCTCCAGCGTCCCGGTATCCGTTGTATAGTTTAAGGACACTGCCGTTTTGATACCATGGTCCATGGTCGAGTAAGTGAATTAAGTTTTACGCCGCATGTACGCCTCAGTATGCCGAAAATATCACGGCGGGGAACACCAGAAATGAGTTTCAAACACTGTACCCATGTGAGGAATCGAACCCGTGTCTTCGGCATGACGAACGAACACCAGTAGACTATCCCAACGCACCAGTTAATGGCTGAAGCTGCAGTGCTAAATATGTGTAGGTTCCCGGTATAAAAATGGCAGTGGTAGCTGTTAAATGTGATTAGAGAAGTCTGCTTCATGGTTGCAGTAGTCGGGCTATATATTTGCACAGAATACATGCTTGCACCTGTACTAGCTAGCGACCATTTATCGCCACGTACCAGTTAGCGCCAACACCTGATTTTAACTCTCGTACCCTATCGCTTTAGTGACGTGTCAATGTGTGAAATACTACGAAAGTACAAATCAAAGTGTCTTCTCAAGCGCTACAGCCACGTGTTGGCGATGTCTGATAGGCGGTGACAAGTGGTTGCTAGCCGGTAGTGATATGGGGTCGTGATACGCAGTGAGTATGGTTTTACGTCGCCTTCACGACTAACCGAGGAATACTCTAGGTACATCAGAAGTGGGCGTCACACATTGTACCCAGTGCAGGTGCAGGGCTAGAATTTAAGGTGTGTAACATAGGTCCCGACACCCATTATACCGTTATCCAGACACACAAGACCCCCGAAAAGCAAGATCCCGACATTCCCTGGACGTTTATGTCTGCATAAACGAATGCCAGCATCAGATGAATCATCTGTATCGACTGACGTGGGGAATACCAGCTGTCAGCAGTCCAGGGGAGGTAACTATGATTCAAGTAAGGCAACAGGGATTGTTCCCCTTGCATAAAAAGCCCATAAGCATTCATTGGTTTCTTCAGTCTTCGGCTATTCCACCCTAATTGCAATACAGTCAAGCAATCTGCTCGAAGTGTGGTACCAAAACAGTAAATATCTGATTTGAGTTTACCGAGGAATGACTTTTGCAATCACTTATTCAGTGAAAGTACAATGATATGAAATATTTGCAATACATTACCAAATCACGGCTATTATTGTCACGTAAAAAAGTCACGTTACAACATAGCGTAGTTGCGACGTCCTACCAACATAATATTCCGCTTTTACTAGTCCACACATCAACAAACTCTACTCACCTAGCCACCTTTCACAAGAACGTTCTCTGATGCTGCAGCAGGCTTCCGAAGGTCGATGTGAAAATATTATAGAATGATCCAATCCTCTACTGTATCTATAGACAAACACATTCAAATATTTCAAGTAAGTAGCTCTCTATTTTCTTGGTTTAAAACGAGGACAGTGACCTCGGCAACACACACTTAAACACTTGTTATTAGTTACACACTTCTGTCGCCCGGGAATCGTGATTGGAAATAACGAGAGCGCCTACAACAGCTTCCTCTCTAATATACTGGGGTTACGTTGGACCTTCGCGAGAGGCATAAATATTAGGGTTAGGGCGCAGTTAACCTTACGCGTTCTGAAAAATGGGGAACGGATAGGGTTCGTACATAACATTATTTATGTTCTGTGTTGTTGAATAACGACTTTCAATAACCATACACTTCGCCGACTCTCACCCCCAAACGGATCCACTTCTCATTCCGCAGTGCAATCCCAGTGCTAAGAATCTACTGTAGTCAGCTACCTCTCGTTTCGCGCTATCTGAATATTACCTGATGCGCACGTAAAATATTGAAATTAGGCCATGCATTACCAACTTACCGCTTCACGTTTTTCGTTTTAGACACACTATTCACTGAAACCATAGTAACTAGCCTGATAGGCGGCGATGCATCCGTCATCTCATAAACAAGCTGCCGAAAACTTTTATTTATTTGCATATCGTAAACCAGATAAAATCTTGCAGTTACATATGCAATCCATCTTTGTCAACCTGCCTTGAAAACCAATAGAATTGCCACCAAGTGTATTCAGACAACACTTGATTACATGTGTAAATTTTCCGAAAAGATTTATGTAAAAGTGGTATAGGTCTAATTGGTCATTTTGTGCAGAAAGTACTTTTTGTGGCAAAAACTGCTAATTTTTACCACCAAACTTTCAGGTGCAAGATTCAAATTATTTATGGTACAGCAAATATGACATATAATGCAGTTGAAGACAGTATTTTATTGTCAAAATGTTTAACAAAGAGTAATATGATACTATACAGTGACTGATGAGTACTCCCATAAATGATCAATTCATTGTATTTAATGATTATTCTGTAATTTATTGTCAATACATGTTTGTGTATTCACAATACTTCTTCAGATTCACATAAATTTGTGCCTGAAAGAGAATCTATAAATGAAACTCTCTTTACAATCATGAACTACAGTAAAGCAGGCCTGTGCTCAAATAGCTGCAGAAAACATTGGCTCAGCACTCTTCATGCATGTCCTTGAGCAGGCACTAGTGCGTGGATATGTGCGCTATATAAATATCTTATGTCTATCTATCTTCATCCTCTTGTGTATGTCAACATTTTTACAATTAGAAAACACCCAATACTCAATTTTTCACACAAACATGATAAAAAAGACATTTGCTATGTTTGCTGGGATTCACTCGGATCAATCTTAAGCCCGCATTTTTTATCAGCTCCCCAGCGAGCTCTCTGCTCCAGGCAGCTCCGAGTCCAATTCCGCCACTTTGTTCAAGGCTTGCTGGGAGACACAGGAAGGTGCTCATTCCATACAATGAGCATGCACCCATATCTCCAACAATATCCATTCTTTCTTGTTTCGTGTGTATGTCTGCCATGACAAAGTACCCTCCATCTTTCAGGGCACGTCGTATCTCTGTCAGGGCCTTCTCTGGATCATTCAGGTCATGGATGACGTCAAAACAAACAATCAAATCAAACTTTTCCACCATGGAGTCTGGAATGTTGCAGATGTCCACCTTTTCAAAGGTGACATTTTCTAAGTTCCTTGAGGCGGATCCTTCCCTTGCCATGCTGAGAGCTTTATCAGAGATGTCGCTGCCGTGAACACGGCTGTTAGGAAACTTCTCAGCCAAGCTGCAAGACAGAATGCCAGTTCCACAGCCTATTTCAGCAATGTCCATTCCACATTCTGGAAAAGACAATGACATCACTCTGTATGTTAATTCATGGATGAATACAATGTGAGTGGGTGGGTGAGTGAGTGAGTCTGTATACACCTGATGGAATACAAGAAGATTGCATTGTTCATGTAATGACCATGTTTTGCATAAAATTTCCGTCCTTCAAGACACTACAAGATGGTTATATTTTTAAAAATATTTAATTTAAAACTGAAAAATGTCCAATGAAATTCATGCCTTTCCTTCACAAACCCTTCCATCCAACTTTAACAGTGTTTTGTGGACCAGTGCTAGTTGTTACAAAACCCTAACCAGTATTGTAAGCATACCTAGTTAAGGGAGCAGCTCGCTGATGGCAGGTAGTAGCTCTCAGCATACCTAGTTTAGGGAGCAGCTCGCTGATGGCAGGTAGTAGCTCTCAGCATACCTAGTTTAGGGAGCAGCTCGCTGATGGCAGCTAGTAGCTCTTAGCATACCTAGTTTAGGGAGCAGCTCAGCGATGGCAGGTAGTAGCTCTTAGCATACCTAGTTTAGGGAGCAGCTCACCGATGGCAGGTAGTAGCTCTTAGCATACCTAGTTTAGGGAGCAGCTCGCTGATGGCAGGTAGTAGCTCTTAGCATACCTAGTTTAGGGAGCAGCTCGCTGATGGCAGGTAGTAGCTCTTCCTCCATGTTCTTCTTCTGGGACACAATGCGCATCTCATTAAACACCGAGAAGATTCCAGGAAACTGTTCATGACCAACACCTACAACATAATGACAGTTTAACAAAAATTCATTCATTAGGATTTTTCTCACAGGACGGTCTCGTTCAGTATATCTGTGTGTAAAAATTCGGGGCTGTGGGTAGCCTAGTGGTTATTAAGGTCTTCGCTGGTTACACTGAAGACCGAGGTTTGATTCCCAAAATGGGCACAATGCGTGAAGTCTATTTTCCAATGTGACGTTGCAAGCGGCATAAAATCAAACTCACTCACTCACTTTAAAGATACACTTTGTTTTTATGACTACAAAATGCTATTTAGAAAGTGGTCAAACGTAACATGTTTTATGTAGGATTCAGCAAATGCTGGATTGAGATTGGTTAAAACACATGGCTTTTACACTAAATTCAGAGCTATTATAATTCTGTTATGCACCTCTTATTTCAAAAACAGATCCCGTACGTTTATTTCCTAATTACACTTTTGCATGCAGAAAGATGCAACTTATTTGATTACTGCTACAAAAGTGATATATGTGTACACATATGTTATGCTTGTAACAAGTCTTGTTACTTCCAGACCCTCACTGCCAATTAAACCATACAATGACAGCCGTAAGATGTTGGAGGATCTATACATAACTGCACCAAGTGCAACCTGTTACAAAAGAAATCCTGCACCAGCCAGTTTAAACATGCAGGCTGTAAACAGCCAAAATCACACCCTGTCAAGGCAGGTGTGTTTTCAAGCACTTTTGGTATATACATAAACGTGATTATATCTAGGGCTCGGATACACACTGTTTCAATCCACTATTTAAAGGCCTTGATAAAACGGCTTCAATTTTCCTAGGGTGTTAATCATCAAACACACAAACTAACCTTGAGGGCCATCCTTGTGGAAGCAGGCTTTCACAGCATCGTATCTTGTGGCATAGTTGGCAAACAAACTTGAAGAAATCCCAATTGTCTGCAGAAATGGTTTGTGTGATTCTGGGATGTAGTACCTTGGTGGGCTGTCTCCAGTGACCTCAACAGCCTCGCATGCTGTCATACATCCCAACCACTCCCGTACATATCTGTAATAACAACCAACACAGTTGTTCACTACGATTTTATTAGTTTGGATTGACAAGGTTCTGGGTTTGTTCAGTGCCCTTGTTTTGACTCCCATAGTTATTACATTGTAACCTGCTTAAAGATGGTGCTGTTGAGTTTTTGGTTTGTTTTACTGGGGTTTTACTTTGGGTGTTTTGTAGGGTGTTTTGGTTTGGTTTGGTGATTTTATTATTTTTGTTGTTTTGTTTTGGTTGGTTGGTTTAGTTTGTTTGTTTAATTGTTTGTTTGTTGGTTGGTTGAAGTGTTTTAAAGGGGGGGATGGTTGTTGTATTTTTTGTTTTTTGGTGTGCTTGTGGGATGAGGGTGGGGGTGAGAGGGTTAGGTGGTCAGCTGAGATGTACCTCTCTAGGACTAGTTTAACTGGCCTGAACCTTATCACCTGTACATGAGTCTCAATAACAATGCTGTGTCTGTTGGGAGAGGGACATTGTTTGTTTACAAGAGCAATGACGGATCCATAGTTAAGCAGGAATGAGAACAGCAACATCATATGTTTGGACAATTCTTTACTCCTGTTTTCCATTAACACAAGCAAAGAAATATTGTTGATATCAAAAATATTAATTAATATCAATATGAAAATAGTGTCATTGATAATATAGTACGTATACATTTGTGATAGAATACAGATTTAATTTACTCACACAAAAGACAAAGTTTGGTCTTATTCATAGTGTGTTTCTAACTCTTGCATAAACATGTCACCTCTCACCAGTGGTATAAAACATATTCACATCTTTAACATCTAACATCTCCATGCTTAAGTTATAATTATTGATCTCTCTGATCGATACCATTCAAATAAAGTAGGGGATATTGGATTTACCAGATTGATCAAATGCAAATGATGAAGCCAAGGCGATATTAAGGGAATATATCAATTTATTTTTTATAATTCCTGTGAAAATCTGTATGGATATATATTACTTTTTCTCCCATATATTGCTCTTGGCTGGTGCCATACTCACAAAACAGAATATCCCCTACCTTTTTTTAATGGTATATGTCAACATACAGCTATAACCACCGGGTAGCATTAAAATCAAAACATGCCTTTCTTTGAGACTGGCCTTGTCTGCAATGTCTTGAGATGTGAGACTGTCTTCAGCATCAGACATGACCTTGAAGATGCCGACCTCATGACCCACAGCTAGGCACAATGTGGCTGTTGCCCCTGTCGAATACTCCAGCAGTCTCTCAGCCCATTTGTTTGCCATTTTGCTGGAATCAGATCGTATACAGAACACTCAAAAATTAACTGATACACATTGATTCATTTCAACAAACTGGTACATGACCCAGTTTATATTGTATCTTCATGATCATGTATTTTGTTTCATATACAAAAACCTGTGAAGATCTAGGTTAGAACTGGTCTTCAGAAACCCATGCTTGTTGTAAGAGCCGACAAATAGGATCTTCTGGTCAGGCTCATTGACTTGGTTGACACGTCATCATATCCGAAATGCACAGGCTGATGCTCATGTTGCCAATAACAGGATTGTCTGGTCTAAACTCAATTTTTTTTATATCTGCCATGATAATATCACACAAAACCCAAGTACAAATTCCCACTTAGGTACAAAGTCTATACTCAATTCTAGAAAACACTGGGAAAGTATTGTAAACCTATACTCACTCACTCATGCAGATACACTTTATAATTAACTAAGATATTGTTACCATGTATATATGTCTTATATTTCATGAACGTGAGACATAAAAATGAAACAGCTATTTGGAGATATGATGGTGGTGCCACCACGCAGTTCAAGCTTCTAAGGCAATGTTGATTCTTTCCGACAATGTTCATGTCCGTACACAGACAGTACCTGGATGTGATATATCACATTACTACACTATAAATACATTTTTCAGTATAATGTTTCCTACTCTCATCATAACTACAATTTTGTGCGACACTGTGACATGAAAATGATCTATCATCCAAGTAATATCACAGCATTATAAGATTGTAAACATTAATCTGTCACAACATTGTCACATTATGGGTTTTAATGTTGCTTTGAGCAAAATCACTGCACTGCAGAATGTTGACTGATGACAGTCCAGGGTTTTACCTTGACTTACAGTATTTGGGGTTCACGGAACACCTGTCAATAAATTGTACTAGTCCTTGCTGGTAATTTGAGGGTCCTGTACTTTAACAGTGTAATGAACAGTACCTGCATATAATGACTTCAGAGCCTGGAATGAATCTGTGAATGACAGAGATAAGTTTTTGCCATGCTCAGTAGTATTCCAGCTATATGGCAACTGTCTGTAATGTAATCAAGACCAGACCAGACCATCCAGTGATCAACAATATGACCATTGATCTATGAAATTGATATCAGATATGCTGACAAGACAGCAAACCTGATCACCAGATCCCATTAGTCGCCTTTTAAAACAAGCACAGGTTACTGAAGATCAATTCAAACCCAGATCTTCACAGGTCAAATGAATCAGTGATCAGGAGGACAATGATGATGGGTGAAATAACAGGCACTGATAACTACTCTTGATGCCCTATAGCACAGGTCCTTGTGTCACTGCATGGATTAAAGATTTTTCTTTAAAATGACCCCTGACTTGAAACGCTTCACAGTACAATATGTCTAGATATAGAACTGTGAAGCATTTCAAGACAGGGGTCATCCCAAAATTTATATATTTTATCAAGAATCTTTAATCCTCGCAATGACATGTGAGCCTGTGCTATAGGTACATTCTCTCTATTTTTCTGTGTCTTTCAGGATGTGGTATTTAGGGTTTCCCATTCTCCACATTTTGCAACATAAAATCCTGCAGCCTCAAAGGATGTTATAGTGTTTCATCATGTTCACGTTTACACTGGGCGGTTAAAAAAGGGATCATAATAATTGTCAAGCACTCATAATCACTGGATCCTGACACATCAAGGGACACAACCCTCCACAGTGAACTGTGGCACCACACAACTGGCTAAACAGTGTTAGCAGTTAATACAATATCATGATACACTATATACATTATCATGAACATTTCCCATTTCACCTTAACTTATTTGTTGTTGTGACCATGCATTGACTGAAAGCAAGCATTACCCATATCTGCCATGTTGCATCATCTATAAAACACAAATATTGCTCACTTCAGTGCCAGCATACAAAAAACAAACAGGAACACCATTTATGGAGTCATCATTAATACAAATGAACAATGGGTCTGAGAGTTTGTACATAGTTTGCTTGTCGTTTAATGCTGCACTCCACAATTTTCAATCTGTATGGAGACGGTCTGTAAATAATTAAGTCTGGACCAGACAATCTAGTGATTAACAGCTGGAGCATTGATCTAAGCCACTGGGTTACAAGTGTCAACAAAGTCTGATCAACAATACAGTTACTGACAAAATGAGCTTTGTTCCACAAAGCTGGAATACAATGACAAGCATCAAATATGTCTGCGAGATGGACCACCTATTGGTATAGTTACCTGTAACAACATGCTAAGGTTGCAGGAGACACATTTTCTGTTAGTTTAGACTGAATTAAAACAGGTTTGTCAGTTTAAAGGGGCACTGATGCGGAGCAAATAATGTTTCTCGCCAACGGTCTAATTGCGGAACCAAACTGCAAATTGGTCAGCGACCGCTCCTTCGACCGTGACGGACAAAGGAACTGGGCTCCTGTCCATATTAGCAGAATTTCTTCACCCAAAAGAGTCAGGAGGCCGGATGCCCATCATATGCCATTATTTAAAAATATCCATGGTATTCCTTGTCTGATCGTAACAAAATGTCCCAGCAGTGTAGTTTGTTTCGGATGCTTGGATGGTATAGTTACTCAATTTGATCCTATTTCTCTGTTTCTAACCTCGATATTCAATCATGTTACATGAAAATATGATGTCTACAGGCACGTAGCAAGCCATTTGTTTCACTCCGGAAGATTGCAAAGCTTCATATTTAGGTAATTTTGAGTGTTGATTCAGCTGTGATAGCAAATATCATACGTAAATGTTGGTAGCTATGGTAGCTACAATGGTTTATTATTTGTGATAATAAAAACACACAGTTGATTTATTTGAATTCGTAAACAATAAACGATGACTTTGCCTTTGGTTGAGAAATCTGAAAATTTTCTTACGTAAACCCCCCCAACCCTTATTTCACCTATTTACCCAAGTACACAGCAAATGCCTGTATGTATTACTTATGTAACGAAATTCCGTTGGTATCCTCAAAACAGTTTCGGCCCATAAGTGTTTTCAGGCTGCTTCCGACACAGAGATTACATCTTCCTTGCTGTAACTCGCATTTGATGGTGTAAACCTACACGTGTTATTTATCATCATTCTCTGGATGGTCAATTAATGAATTTATAACAGGTATAATTAGTAGTAACACCACTCAGGTTACTCAACAAAGGTTCCCATTTGGCATTTCTCCTGTCTGGAGTAAATACTCAACATTATAAATTAAGGTCTGTAGTGGCAAATGTATTGTATGTTATGTAATATGTGCATGTAAGTGATGCAAGAGGGTTTATCAGCTGAGTTACAAAAACAAACATTGATCAAAGGATTAACCGATAACACACTGATTGATTAATTACTTTTGTCAAAAGGTAGTGTGTGTAGATGACTACACCCTGTAGTAAAGTGCGATTGTAAAAACAACATCCTCCCTTCAAAGAATTAACCACCCTTGCGTTGATTGATTGATTGCTCATTATTGGTTAACTAAATTACTTAGAATAGCGGACATCATACAGTTGGTTGCCAGGTGTGCTATCTTGGGTGACCAGTGAGAGGTTTCTCAGGTTTTCACCAACGAAAGACGTGAAACGATGTGTTACTTTAAACAGTTGTGTAAGACACGCGACACAGAGCAGGATTATTTACCAGCTGCAGATGAATGGAATACGATTTCTTTTACATGGATATTGATACATTCCTGAACAAGGTAGTAACCTGACATTGTTGCTCTAAAATTAGTCTGTTTTACATTCATTATTTGCATTTTGTTTTAATTTATTTGTTGTAGCATTCAGCAGAATCGATAAGACAGAAAACACACACTAGATCGCGTATGTGTGTGAAATAGGATCCACATTGGCAATCTGTACAATGTATAAATGTTGCTGTTATGTTAGAAATTTACTATGAGTATAAGCAGACCGCGTGTTCTCTTATTAAGTTTCAAAATCATACAAATATGACAATAAACTAATTAGGGTTATGAAACAAAATATAGAGACGTACATTGGCTTCGGTATTTTTCCATCCTAATAGTTTTTTACCATTTCAACCACTGGCAGTTGATTAATCTTCAAATTTGTTTTCATAATACATTTGTAATGAAGTAAAAATAACTTCACCTCAGTTGATCTGTCTATAATTAAACTATCAGTTGCACATACAGACTGCGCAGCGGAGGTCACGAACCAGTCACGAATTCTGGGATATCATCCAGGTACTCACTGGAGAAAAACAATAACAAAGGTTTACACCAGTCCACGGAAATTGCTCCGCATCAGTGCCCCTTTAATGAGTTAATCATGAGTTGGTCTAGGGGCACACTATTGACACTGTGAATGCATCTCTCTCTCTCTCTCTCTTTCTCTCTCTCTATCTCTCTCTCTCTCTCTCCTGCCGCAATGGTATCACAGCACGTTAAATGAAATGCGTGGAATTTATATCACGAACAGCGTTCCATACTTCTTCAATTCCTTTGAGGACGCCGACAAAGGTCACACGCCAACATCAGGCGTTTCAGTGACAACTCCTGGCACCATGACTTGCAGTTTCAAAATGACGGTAACAAAATACCAACACTCCACTACATAGGATCTCCCAATACAGAAAGAAAAGATAAATTTCGGTCTGTCACCCGGGCGTGAAGCCTTTCCCGGATTATTCTGGACAGAAAAGATTTTTAATCAGTTGCCATGCAAGGTTTAACATTCGTAAAATTTTCAACGCAGAGGTGGAAGTTCTGCCTCAATAAACTCCCTGTTTGTTACACATTAATTCCGACTTACGAACTAATCGGAGTGAATGCACTTGACTATGACGATCTGAATACCCACCTCAGTCATCCAAGCACTACCGGGTCATGTGACAGTCACGTGACAAGTATGTACTTCAACAAATTTCTCATGCTATGTTAGGGTATTTGTTTAATATGCAATAGTGGAGGTATAAACTGTCATGTTTTGTTTGTAAAAAAATACTCCAGTCAGTTGGGTGTATTATGTCATTTTTTATTTGTATATACAATGTATACACATTCCGCAATGCAAACTTCCCGATACTTTTGGTGAAGAGGAATAATGTGCTGCAAAGCCCTGACTAACCAGTACACATGCACATGCACATACACACACGCGCACGATCGCGCACGCGCACAAGTGCAGGTATGCCGCTATGTAAGTGCACTATTCTGCAGAACAGTTCCTCACTCTTAACACCATTTTTCACTGACCCTCTACGAACACCCAATCACCCCTATGTACTAGAGTTGATTGATTCAGTGCTGTGTCAGAGTGCTAGACCATTGTATGTATGGTGATTCTATTCCTTAAAAGGCAAGTCTAGATAAGCGGACCCAGTCTATTAATTATACATTTTGCTAGAACTACGATTTAAACATTAAATATTAATTATAGCATTAGAGACTTGTGCAAGTCTACCACACTACCACCGAGCCAACCTACACAGCATAAGAGAGTCACTGCATATAAACCTTACAGCTTCACTCCCAGCCTCATCTGATTCCTGTAAGCGAGTATCGTGCACTGATTCGAACAACCTGCTGATGCAGTTGGACCCACAATGCTCTCCTAGGCTTGACAAAACACCTGTGTCATTCATACCTGTACTTTGGACCCTACAGCCAACAACACAACGGATTCCGGCGACTAAACATCCCAGAGGTGAGCTGTTATTAACACAGGTGAGGGAGTAGTGAAAACAGATACATGTACATCATTGCATGTCCGTGGTGTACATCGTATGACCGATCTGCCACATCGTGCGTAACGGGAGATTCAGGAGTTTTGAAAATACAGAGAGCAGACAAAAACAAGACTCGGAGACTCGGACTGATTTATTTAAGCAGACGATATAAGTGGTCATACGATATATAGGTGGATCCTGTCATGCACCCCACCATAATCCCCTGTGTCTGGGCCCCAGACCTCACGCGAGACGTGCACGTGTGTGTGTGTGTGTGTGTGTGTGACAGATGTGTATGTGTGTATGTATGATGTACACAATAGATAGATAGATAGATAGATAGATAGATAGATAGATAGATAGATAGATAGATAGATAGATATGACCACAAGGTATATATGTATGGAGATATAGATGATGGGAGGTGGGGAGGAGGGGGGTGGGGGTGGGAGGGGGTAAAGTGTAAGTATTACCGATTTCATTGTTCCAGCTGTTTTCATTAATCCATACTTACTAGCATACGACATGTCCTGCTCGTTGGTTCGGGGATCTATACATTCAAAAAGAAAAAGAGGCCTTAAGCCTGCATGAGTACACGACTGTATGGTTTATGTCGATAGAACTCGGGGAAGAGACTTATCATGTTATGAAGTTCAGTCTTTGAATATATGTACTTTGTTAAACCAAACCATGCAATTTAAGTTTCCGGCTGTCCGTAATATCATGATACTATACAAATTAGAGGAAAAGAGCTGTCTGTATTCCAGAATCATGTCACATGTCATCTATACATTATGATAATACTGGACAAACAGGTCTTGATGGTTTGGAATGAATACACAAAAAGGTCACAATATTTCAGGTAAGGCATGTCACGTGGACATAAAATAAAATGCTCGATGATAACTAAGTGCAGTTTCATACGAATATTTAGAAGGTGGTTTGGGGGGTTAGAAAGAGAAAGAGAGAGAGAGAGAGAGAGAGGGAGAACAGAGAGCTAAATAATTAGGTGATAAACATACTTTAATTTAATTAATTTAAAACCGAACGCGTAGCGTGTGCTATTATATATTCGTTATACACCTCTGATTTTCCAGCACAGTATGTTTATCTCCATTCTACCATAACTGCCATTCTGCCATAAGATTTTAAAAAAATACACACTGTGTTGGACAATCAGAGGTATATAACGTGCTTATATACCTCTGAATGATTTTGATTAACCAATCACAATCCAGTATTTACTGAAGTCATGGTAGATTTCTGTTTGAGTTTGAATTTGTCTAGTATTTTTTGTCTTCAATAGGAACAATGACGTCACAAGTAACAAGGATTGTGGTGACGCCTGCGTCCAATCCAACGGCATATTCCTTGATTCCCTACTTAGCACAGGGGTATGTGACGGGCCCTGAACAGGTGCGTAACAAGTTTTCTCCGTTCTGTTTTCACGCGCCATGCTGGAATTCCGGGGAACATTATGTGCCCAGTTTTGTCCCCTGACTGACACAGCACACATCTGCAAAATGGTAAGCTGTGGGTAAAAATTACCCCATCGCAATAAATCCAATCTATCCACGTGGTTCTTACTCGAAATTGAGAGAACTCTGCAAAATGCATTTTAGTACAGAGAATACTTGAGTTGTTTTGTCACTTTTTTACAAACACGACTGAGTTCGAAACTCGTGCCCGCCGTAACACTGGTGGAAAGGGCTACAAGCTGTAACACTAAACTCACTCACTCACTTGAAAAATATTTCAGTGTTAAATTTTAGTGAAACCTTAAATTTGTTTGGCCGATGCTCATTTGTACTGCATAGGTCATACGTAATGGTTGTAATGTAAAGGTTAAGTGGCTCTGTAACTGTCGGATTATTTGTTGCGATATCACTACGTGCTATCATTCTGTCTCTTTTAATGTAAAGAGTCATTTCTGGAACTTATTTCCAGGGAGTCGAGATCGTCCTTCACGACGTTGAGGAGAGGGTTGACGTCACGAGGGGCGTTGCCATGGAAATTATGGACTGCGTGTACCCCCTTGTCAGAGGTAAGCAACAACATCCGTGCTTAAACTTCTAAACACTTTCTTCTAATACTTCTCTTTAGCCACGTATACAGCATCGAAGTTGTCTGATAGCCTAGCTCTAATGATAAAGACCATGTTTTTATCAGGTCAAGAGACTCGCACACACACACACACACACACACACACACACACACACACACACACACACACACACACACACACACACACACACACACACACACACACTCACTCACTCACTCACTCTCTCACACACTCTCTCACACACTCACTCTCTCACACACTCACTCTCTCACACACTCACTCACACACACACACACACACACACACACACACACACACACATCCTTACTGTTTTTAATGTCAGCACTGACATGGGTGAAGTCACATATAGAAGCAAGAACCTTTCCGAATCATCAGGTTCAAACAGAGCAAGATATTAGATGACAGACGCTCTGGAACCCAAAGAGCTGATACATTTTCCAAGTTTCCGTGATAATGGAATGTATTCTCTCCTTGCAAATGCATACTGAGATAAGAAAATCAACGGTCTGATTTTCTGATATTATTCATTACTGAAGCCTCCATGACAGAGCAGTCTTTAGTCTGTCGTATAGTCTGCCTCGAAGTCCCTGAACCACATTATTCTGCCAAATCGCTGGAGTGGTAAAGCCTTAAATGAAGCAAGTCTAGACTCCCTCAGGTTCTGTACCCGAGGTCTCCCTAGGACTCCTTTTCAATTAAAATGGGTTTGTTTATAACTATCAAAATTATATATATTCAGACACTAAGCCTTAGTCTATGTGTCGTACAGACCCTGAAGCAAATGTATCCAAGAAAGCCCATGCATGAGCTCCACTTCATTATATTTTTTTCACTATTAACTTATGTTCATTTCAGGGACTAGTTGTTAGTTTGTCGCCGCGTTAAACGGTTGCACTCTGCCCCACTTTTCACAACGACACAGCAGTGGCCGTCTTGCCTATTCATATTTTTAACAACTGCCTTTTTTGTCTTAAGCCATTTTTCTGCAAGTACTATTTTCAAAATCACAGACTCCCGCGTATGTTACTGACTTGTCACAACACAGCACATTGTGACAACAATTTGTGGATTTTCCCCAATGCCATTATCCTATGGCCACAATAGATTACTTCGCTGTAACGAAACTTGTCTGTGAGTAATGAACCGTCATAAATCAGTTTGCATCTCATGACTGAGGCACAAGGTACATGTACTGCGAACTGATATTTATCTTCAGCAAATGATATATTCTTGGTTAGGTTGGTCAAGTCAAAACGGCCTCTCTGTACTGGCTTTAACACTTTCAAAACACAATGTGCACAATACTCCATCATCGTCTGTAGGTATATCTACACTTTCAAAACACAATGTGCTCAATACTCCATCATCGTCTGTAGGTATATCTACAAACTGTCACCTCAACCGCGCCATGATCGGAGTTGATTTACTGGTCGTCCTTCCCGCTGGCGGTCAAACAGGCTTGGGAACTGACCTACTGAGGTGTCCAGCCAATATGAAGGTAACACGGTTATGTGTCCTGTCTAAATGTCGTAATACAAGAAACTGAATCTGTCTTGTTATTGGACTCTCCGATATTTACATAATTACACCGACGTCCGCGCCTTCAGTCAATCAGAACCTCGAGTTGTTTTTGTTTGTTTGTTTTTTCATTTTGAATATTTGTATGAATAACGCTGTGATTTCGACATATATAATGGTATCCTTTTGATGATATTAACGTATTGACGTATTAACGTATAGCACGTATCAACTTGCTATACTTGAAATATGGTCACACGTCACCACTGCAATACATTGTGGCCGTGAGTGAGTAAATGAGTTTAGTTTTACGCCGCACCCAGCAATATTCACACTATATGGCGGCGCTCTGTAAATATTCGTCTCTGGACCAGACAATCCAGTGATCAAAAGCACGAACATCGATCTACACAACAGGGATACGATGGCATGCGTCAACCAAGTCAATAATCCCGATCACGCGATCCCGATATTCGCCTCTTACGACAAGCAAGGGTTACTAAAAATCAGTTTTAACCCGGATGTTCATGTGTTGGACGATGGAGGAACCAGAGAACTATTTAGACATCGCAGAAATATGGTCTTGAAATACGTTCACATTATTTTATCTTACCTTAAACACTATCGCCATGACAACCCTATTATACCAATAAGCTAAGAATTTATGCAATTAGCTAAAGTGTAGCGTATTTGATTTTCAGAAACCAACCTGTTTATAACGCTTACGTTTTCTGCCAATGATCACAACAGCTGCAGAAAGAGGTGCAATCTTTCATATATCTTCTGATTCTAGGTGGTCCTCGTGGGTACAAAGATGGACCTCGGGTACTTCAAATCCGCATCGACTGTTCCAAAAGAAAATATTTTATTTATTGAGACTCCGGAGGTAAACGCCACTTTGCTGATCGCATTGTCCACAGAATCACAACACAGGAGGCATTGTATTGAAATAAATATAACACAATTGTTTGCTCGGCATTCTAGAAGTTGGTGATTCAAAAATGAAACATAGAACCTTAAGGATGACAACTTCTTACTTATTGCATAGAGTGGCGTTTCGATGTAGGTTCTTACATCAATAACAAGCTAAGAGTGAATATAACCAGACGATGACAACAAGGGGATCAAGTTGCAGTAACTGACTGGGTGCTTTAACCTCTCGCCCAATTGATATCCGGTTTCACTCCCAAAAGACAGACCTCCCATAAGACAGTCTCAGTGTCCGGACCGGAGTCAATACAGAGTATAGTGAGTATAGTGAGTTATAGCAGTTTGTACAGTCTTGGAATTGAAGTAACTCAATCATCAAGAAAGTTTCATTACTTAATGTATAGAAATGCACTTATTCCAGAACCTTATCTTAAATTAACCTTTCAAAATAGAATTTCACTAACACAATTTAGGATAAAAAGATCATAGGTTACCAATAGAAACAGGGCGCTGACTGAATATTTTGAAAGAAAACCGACTTTGTAATGCTTATAGTGAAGCCATATGTAACGAATTCCATTTCTTAGTAATATGCCCACCACTTGTTGAACGAGAATAATTTTTAATATTTCTGTGTGAGTGCCTCTATCTGTACAATTAGTTTTCTCATGAAATGTGATTCATCAACCACTCACTCTCAAATTATCCAAATATATGAAACACTGTGCCTTTTCAAATGAGAGGGTATAGTATTCTTATCTCTCTTAGTTTACTTGTGAATAGAGAGGATGTTCTCAAGCACTTTACTTTGTATCTTTGATGCAATAGGTCCTAATTTAAAAATCATTATTCATTACATGAAATGTATAGTGTATACCCTTTTTTATCTGGGCACATACCATTATTATCAAGGGTACAGCTTAATTAAGTCATATGCAACCAACCATAAAATATGTTGTTTAAAGCGGTCTGTCTTTTGGGAGGTCTGCGTTATGGGAAGATGTCGATATCAGCATATACAGCCAAAACATACAGCAAGTCAGCCCTCTCCGATCACCAACAGAACTTCCCTACACATCAAATCAAGTTTGACAACGTCGAAATCCTATCAACCAAGAATCAAAACTCCACGAAAGGAAAATTATTGGACGCCATCGAAATCCACCTTAACAAACCAATGATCAGAGACCAATGATACTGCATACCATCAACCTTTGAAGAATAAATCAAACAATAGACTCTATATCACACCCAGTCAGCGTTTTATCACAGCTATAATCCTCTTGTTTACTGGCTTCATCACCAGTCTCATTTGTCGTTCCTACTTCCACTGGCCTGACTATGTTATGTACCAGTTTTTATCCAATTATATGTTATTATTAATGCTAATCCGCTGTTTGTCAAAAGATACCACGTATATACACTTCTCATCATCTGGTTGAATTCACTCTTGGCTGGATAACTATGTACGAACCTACATCGAAACGTCGCTCTATGTAATAAATAAGAAGTTGTCATCCATAAAGTTACATGTTCCTTTATGAATATAGCTTGTAGGATTCCCAACCTGTTGCTGCGTATATGCTTCCATTTCACGTATGAAAACACAGCTATACATTTACTGCTCTCACAATGAAAAACACGCAGTGAATAAATAATATATACACGTATATCCATCTGCTACCTTAGCCGGGATATCATTGATAGAGCATATGAATGTGCTACAAGGTTGATGCGGTCATGGCGAGCTGAAATACATGGATTTAGAGCTGATACAGATCGCATACAGTTTATATGGATGGCATAGAAGTAATTTTGATAGTATACATGTGTTTTCAAAATGCGGTACAATGGATGGAGTGACAAATAGCTGATTGGTAAGACAAAGATAATATTGTAGTTATACAGCAATCCTTTGTGAATTACATAAGCTTGATTTTAATAACATAAAGATCATATTGAACCTTTCGTATGGGTGACACTTTTTTATATCATACTGAACCTTCAGTATGGATGAAAAGTGTCGGGATGCAGATATGGAGTTAGTGTAGACAAGACTGTGTCCACTTGATATAAATTACATAAATATATACAAGTCATGTATTTGATCATTACAGGGTTTGAGACGCCCTATGACCCAAGCTCACACTATCAGTAAACAGACAAGGCCGTGGTGGAGAGATCAGCAGCAGCGACACATGCTGGTAATGATGCACATGCTATATGTGTTTGATCTTGTTTATAATAACACGTGAAGATCCGGGTTAGAATTGATCTGCTACTTCCCATACTTGTCGTAAGAGGCGACTAACGGGATCGGGTGGTCTTGCTCGCTGACTTGGTTGACACACGTCATCCTATGCCAAATGCGAAGATTGACGTTCGTGATGTTGATCACTGGATTATCTGGTCCAGACTTGATTATTTACAGACCGCCGTCATACAGCCGGAATACTGTGCGGCGTAAAACTCACTCACTCTTGTTTAACACCACACTCTGCAATATTCGAACTGTGTCCTTGATATAATACGTCGCTTTATCATGGATGCGAGGACAACGGAACTGACAATATTTTTTTTTTTTAGGGAAATATCGCATTAGCCGTACAGCAGAATCCCCTAACGGAAAGTTGCAGTCGAGACATGCATCTCAAGTCATCTGACAACGGATTATCTCAAGGTCACGGGGATTATGAACATTATTCATATCCAAGGCTATAACTGATGCTTGTGAATATTGATGAGTAAATGACAAGCACCGGAGCAATATAATCTGAAACATCTGTTGACTTTTAATTAAAATGTTTTCTCATGTGTCAGCTGTATCTAGAGTACAATGTAGTTTGTTTGTTGCGACATCTCACGTTTACAGTCAGGTAAAACCGAGATTTATGCGACGTTCGTGATTATTGCGCGTGCGTGTGTGCGTGGCATGTACGTGTGTGTGTGTTTGCGTTTTGTATAAATGTGGGTGGCCATGTCGTAGGATCAAACCACCGACTTTACGCTCTGTGGGCAGGAACTTTGTCCACTGTACCACAGCAGTGGTTTTATTTAGCATGTGAGACTTTGATTTATGTATACAGACAGGTATATTATATAGATGTACAGTGTTATGCATCTGTTGTTGATATAAAAACAAATTTAACTTTCAGGTCGACCAAATGTTTGAGGTTATTGCTTGCTCATGGATACGGTACATTATACCTATTCTCTCCCAACACGGTGACTGTTTCTTTGTGACATTAACACCTTCACATGACGTTTTATCCACTTCCGTCAGACTTCACATGACGTTTTATCCACTTCCGTCAGACTTCACATGACGTTTTATCCATTTCCGTCGGAAGTGTGGATCACTTTAGCACTTCACTAATTAGTTTGCTTAATTTTTTGAATGAGGAGTAAAACTAATTTGGTTTAATACAAGTCCTTTAAAACGTCCCTACTCAAATGAATGTCAATGAGATTTTATAACCTTACATTATGCATACATTATACTGAGTCATGGACCCACAGTCTCAGTGGATTTTCACCATCAATTCCCAAACTGTATGTTTGATGCCATCCTTACACAGATCTGTGTCATTTAATGTTGGTCATTCCTTGATCTCACCAGATCACCACTTACTGCTAAACACACATGCACGAGTTTAAACAATCGATATGCAAAGTTTATATTTTAGTTAAGATTTTCTGAATTATGTAATTGTTCATACTAAAGGATATGTTTCAGAGCTAAACGAATATTCACTCCCGATCCCTTGTATACAGGGTAACCCGGGTGAACAACAGAAGATAAACCATACATTCATTTATTCAAATACGTGTGTGGTGCCAAAGGGGCGGAAGTTCTATTTTACAGTTCAAACTGATCATACGTAGTATCATTCTTCACCGTTCACAAACAAAACATAATAATTGTACAATTACAAAAACATTCACATTTCCTACTATTTCCTAGACTATTTCCTATTTTGTACATTACCATATGCAGCTAAAGACCCAGGTAGAGTTTTCTTCAAATTGACAGAAAACTGGTTAAATCAATGCTTTGTTTGTCTCCGTGTCAAGACACACCTGCTGGTTATGGGAGGAAACATCACTGGACAGCTGCACTGACCAATTACCCACCTAGCAGCAGTACCATACTTGGAGCCCCATTGTTGTAGCATAATCCCTGGTGCCTGGACACAGGATTTCATTGATCCAGATATCACCTGTAGAAGCAATTGGGGTCCCCTTTACCCTTATATCAGAGCGCATGCGCAGCCAGGGAGCTCTTATGACATGGGTATATTATCACAGGCCCTCCTGGAAGATTGGTGTCAAAACACTACTTCTTGTGACCAGAATCTTACAATATTGGTCGTTGTGTGAAGGCTTTCATTGATGCCCCTTGTTCACATGTATGGCTTTATGAAAGGGTATCCATGTGCTGATTCCAGCCTTGATGATTGATTGATCAATGAACAAGTGTCCCAGTTCTCTGTGGAAGGAATTTCTTGTGATATTTTGAATCATGTCTTCAGGAACAAACGATATTGGAAAGGCAACATTTGTGTTGCTAATCAGTTTAGGTTATAACAATAAACTGTTTTAATTCATGCATATGATTTTATTGCATTTGTCACATTTCTCGTCAGTCAAGAGCTGTTTCGGTTACATTGTTGCTTACCGACCGACTGGAGGCGTGCTGTATTTTATTCGGGATCGAACATAAGACATATGTGTAAAATTTGTAAGTACAGCCTTTATTTGTGGACGTGAGTCTGTCCTGAATTCAAGTATAAGAATTCAGTTTTATACGTGGTGAATGTAACTGTTGCATTCTGATTATGCAATTCTGCAATGCGTGCAATAAACACTTTGTTTACTTGTATAGTTAAATGGACACGAATAAATTGATTTAAACTTGATGGACATGTTTATCTATGGTAAAGCTGGGACTCCCTTGGTGCCAAGCTGTGACCCTTAATTCACTAATAATCCTTTCATTGTGTGAGGTCAGTGCGCCAACTGTGCTAGAGGATCAGGACTTTATTTAATGACTGAACGCCTAACTGTATATGTCTTCATGCTGATAAGTTATTTTAATCTATTTCAGCATTGTGTACACGTATGCACGTACCCGTAGCTTTATGGCATTACCCGCTTGGGTGTCAATCACATTGGCAATACCGTTTTAATCTTAAGTTCTACAAGGTATGATGCTATTATATACATGTACATTGTACATTAAAAAGTAGACAATATCGGGTTTCTGAGTTATACACAGAGACCACTGATAAATCACATGCAGGCTTAAACAACATAAAATACAGTATGATGAAGATGTTAAAGCCGCTGTCCATGCTTCTCCTGAGGGTGCCTTTGGTTAAGCTCATTTACGAGGTTATGATTACACAATGCCATGTAGAAAATGGTCAAATGTAACGCGTTAAAATCGGAATTACAGTTTCTCAGTAGAACACAGATTCGAGTACTTTTGTTAGGTTGAGTTCTATCCGGACTTGATTGATGTTTTCATTGTATCACAGTTGCATAGATGCTCATGGTATCAGTCACTGGATTGTCCGGTTCGGGTGGGACTACTTACGGATCATCCTCATTAGTTGGAACATTGCTAAGTGAGTTGTTAAACAATCAAACACACAAGCAAATATTTCCGAATTTACTTATGCACAAGAATAATCAAGGCCTGGCTGTTGTCGCGTTAATAACAATTTAAAGTTTGCAAATAATGGCTGTCATTTATGATAAATAAATTTACTGTCGTGTTTCATAGTGAAACCGCGCTAAGCCTATTGTGTTCAAATGAGGTCACGATAGGAGGCTTTGACGTCATGACTTATTCTGACGTCACGACATATAATTTCAACAATGTCCGATCACGTCATGCAATGCAGGTGCGTGAATTTATTTTTATTGAATTCATGTCATTCGCGTATGGGTATCTAAAAATGAAATTTAAAAATATCGTGAGTTTTAAATGCACTTAATTGAAAATGCACTTAGTTCGTTTACCGATACCGACATATGTTAACGACGTGTGAGTCCCGTAGACTTCTCAGAAATTGTACTAAGCAGAAAAAATCTTATTCGGAACGTTAATACAAGTACAGACAGGTTTCAGAATAAAGAATAATACTGGTTTGTTCGTTCCTTGTTCGTTGTTCCACTGTATATATTTCAGTATTGTTCTCTATTCTGAAACCTGTCTGTACTTTTCGTTACACTCCACTGCTCAGAGGTGGCGTGTAACGGATAACACTGAGACTAAGTTTACTTAGACTGTCGTACTTACCAAATACCGTAACTCTGCTTGAACTCCAGAACCGTTTCAAATAGGCCAGCATAAAAATATAACACTGAACAGTCTGTAATTTGTAAAATATCAAGGTTTCCATGGCCAAGAAAAATTATAAAAACACTGAATATTATTTGTGGCATTCTAAAAATTCTCTGTTGAAGAGTTACGTCCCTTTGTTTCTCTCCGATGATCCAGACAAATATCCCTGTGATTTTGTTGTCTCTGGATACCTGAAACAGCAAACGGGAAAGCTCCATGCAGCACTGAAAGATTCGCTACTGCTGTTATTAAATGAAGACAACCATGCTCAGAGCCGTAAAGATAAATTCTCTGATGAAAGCCGGTACGTACACATTTCCCTTCATTTATATAAAGGCGATCCTGCATTGAATAAGTAATATTCACACAAACAGGTGGAGGTCAGTTGCTGTTCCCGAGGATCAAAGTCAAAGAGAAAGGAGGTGCCACCTCACAAATCAAGTACATTTTGGTGAGAATATTTACTTAGAAACGGCTCTCTGAAAAAGCTGATTATAGTATTAATTAGTATTACGTTAGGAATGGTGTTAGGAATGTTGTTCATGTTTTCATGTGAAAACACCCAGGGAAGAATTCTGTTTGCAATAGTCAGGCCTCCATGATAGTAATACCTAATTATATAAAAATGTACTTCTACTGGTGCTGTTAGTGAAATCTTCAGAAAGGTTAATGGACATATGTCATGGTAAACGTCGTGAAACTGACCTCAGTGTTTGATGATAGGTAATTGACACTGATAAGAAATAATGTTACAATATGACATAATTCAAAACACAATTGTCCATCATGAAGTTGTATTGTAGCACAATACAGATATCAGTGATTTGGTATTGACAATGGCAATCATGCTAACAGCAGAAATCTTTGTGTATACGCAAAGCAGTACACAATGACCTGATCAAACTAGGCTGTCAGTGTCAAACAGACGCTGAAATGTGACGAAAAGAAAAAAACAGTTACAAATAACATGCTTAGTTTCTTCAGCCTACTCATTCAAAATGTGTAGGATATAACATGGTCTGTTGGAATTGTTGAAAATGAGCAATTGTAAACTTTGATTGTGGACAAAGCTACATTGGTGAAACATCATGACCCATCAAAACCCGAGTCAAAGAACATTGCACCTCTGTTACTAATTCGGACAGCAAATCAGCCATCTCGGACCACATCAAAGAAAACCCTAATCATCAAATAGAGTGGTCTGACATCACAATCCTAGCCAACAACCAAACGGACTTCACCAACACAAGCTCACCGAAGCCATTCACATCAAAAGCCACAAGCCCACCATCAACCGTGACCAAGGATATTTCATTCCATCTGCTTATGATGCACCTCTCTACCAAGCCCAATCAATTGCATAAACATCTCATCCTCCATTGTAATTACTTCATTGTAACCCCCTTTATTTGTACATGTCTGGCTTCCATTCACTGTCCTTTTTGTACTACTTTCTTCTCCAGCTTTCTGCTTCTCCAATCATGGCATCATGTTGCTCCGGTTGTCAATTGTGTTTTCTTTGTATACTATGTTATCTCATTGTTTTTATTAGTATATATATATATACAAGTTCTGGAATTTATGCATCATTCCTGCTTGACAACGGTACAAGAATCTGTATCGAAACGTCACACGTAATAAAAAAGTTGTTATCCATAACAATTTGTCCTATTTGTACCAGTGGTGTCCGAAATTTTGTCCATAAAAAATATTAAATGATTATTGGTGTCATTGATTTTAAACATGACATATTGTAAAAATTCCTCAGATTTTATGAAAATATGAATATTTATATAATCAAGTTGGAGAACCTGAACTGAAGGAAAGCTTTACCTCAAAAAGAACTTTAGCATTGGAGAAAGGATGAACATAGGGAAAATGATGTAGTTTAGGAACTTGAGACAATAGCCATTCTCCTTGACATTCACAGAAGGAGATAGTCAGATGATCCTTTCTATACACTGCAGCCATCAAATACACATGTAGTGTGTTTGTTGAGCTAAACACATGAATGTGATGTTGTACGCTCTAGATCTTTGAAAAGGCATGGAGAAACACAGTGTTTGCAGTGAATACTGGATGTTATGATGATGAAAGTCAACAGGGCGGAGTGATCCTTGCTATGGATGCCATGTTCCGTATTAAGTGTTAGGACGTCCACACCAGTTCAAGGACCTACTACAGAAGCAGACATCCAGTTTATTCCTATTGCTTGTTCAGCTGTTCAAAAGTGTAGTAGGAATGTTTGATCACATATTTCGAATAAAGAATGCTCATTTTCATCAGATCATTTGCTGGTGGGGTAACCTAAAACATTTGCTTGTCATGGATAATAGATCAAGGTCCAGGACCCTCATACTTTTTTACCTTTGTGAAAAAAATAAGTTGGCTGTAACGTAATTATTCATGCTTTACTGAACACATTAGCCAAGTTAAAGTGTCCAAATGGTATTTTCTGCATATGGTGGATTAGAACTGACTTTGTGTCAGTTGTGTTGTTTCATAAGGCAGCATTATGTATGTATTCCTGGATAATAGAATAAAAGAAGTAATTAGCACCCTAATATGTTCTGATGCTCTGATTTGAACAAGCATGTTTGATTAGCTAAAGGCAGATTAACAGAAGCAGGTCAGAACAAGTGTGAATAAATCAGAATGCTAGGCTACTGCTCAGCTTGCAATGCATGGACCCAGACCTATATATTATAATAAGGTGACTAAACATTGCTATCACAGTGAGAAACTGTAACACCATTTCCCTGTATTCGTATTTAGTTAATGAAGTACTGCCTAGATCCTTCAACACAGGAAAACTTGTTTGTATGTTTTGTGTGTATGGTATATTTTGTTACTAATTCTTTTACAGTGCCATACAAAAATTAAAAATTGTTTTTACAGAAGTCAAGTGTTTTCAGAGGGCATTGGAAATCATTCCCAGCATGGCTGATAAGGTGAGTTGGATATGTCTGCCATTGACAATTTTGTCTAACCACTGACATTCTGGTGCCTTTGTACTGTGAACTTCATTTGTCTGAGGGTAAATAACAACATCAACAAGTTGATGGTTTTCATGTGTGTATTTTTTGTTTATCTTTTTGATCTTTAACTTGATTGCTTAAAACCTCTGATATTTACAATGTTTCTCAAATTCAGTAGCGAAAATACTCACAGCAATGATACCACGTAATTTCAGCTGTTTGTACAATATGTGCTTCTTATTCATGTTGGTCAATATTATTGTTTCTAGCTGTTGGTAGCAGTGGGATAGCATGGCAACCCTGCCTATTTCTAGTGTCCTCTGCCATGATATTGCTGGAATATTGCTGAAAGCATCATAAAACTAAACGCTGGTGTCTTCAAAATTGTAACCAGAGGTTACACTTTCTGTATTTAATCTGTTTTAATCATTTTTAATTACCTGTTGTCATTACCGTGTCTGAATGCTGCCATAAAACAACATTCACAAACTAGCAATGAAGATGCAAGCACAATATCTTCATATTGATATGATCATGAAAAAATAACAGGCTAGATATTGGTCAGGACATGCCCAGTGAACTTAAGTATTGAGGGAGAGTTATTGCACTTACTTAAAAGAATGATATATTTGACACTAATCGGTACTCCTAATGCTCATTTCATGCAAAGCTTGGTTGAATGTTTATATTGTAATAATACTAATTAAGCCATTTATAAAGCTCTGACCTTGACGCTACACAGGCATGCACTAAGCATGATGGGCATTATTACATAGGATAACCAAGCAGCTAGTTTGGTACAAGAGTGAGTGAGTTAGTAATTGAGTGTGTGAGTGAGTGAGAGAGTTTGGCTTTATGCCGCTTAATAATAAAAATATGTGCATTTATATTGTGCCAAACTCCACTCACGAGGTGAATGCTCATAGCGCTAACAGTCAAAGCAGGCATATTTTTACTCCTGATAACCCAAGGTTATAGTTATGTGACTTATTCCACCAGGTACCCATTTTCTGGTGGGTAAACAGAGGTAATTTGAACAAACTCACTTGCCTAAGGTGAGACCATATGTGTCATGTGCTTTGTTTTGGGGCAGAACTGAAGTCTCTCACGAGTTAAGGTGCCACACACCCATCCGGGCACTGTCCGCGTCCATCATTGCTTAACTTGAAGCAGCTGGTTAGGCAAGTGAGTGAGTGAGTGAGTGAGTGAGTGAGTGAGTGAATGAATGAATGAATGAGTTTGGTTTATGCCGCTTTTGGCAACATCATGGCAAGGTACTAAAGAAATGGACTTCACACATTTCAACCATGTGGGAAATCAAATCCAGGCCTTTGTCATGATGAGCAAACACTTTAACCACTAGACTACCCCACCGCCCTTACTAGAAGGTTATGCGACTTGTACTTATATTCATTTTCAATGATATGATAGCATGACATTAATCTCACAACTAGATTTGAATCCAAATATAGAGATTTTTAGATCAAGAGAGAAGTGAATTTTGTAGTAGAAAATGGAATGCATCTTAATTTATTGCAATACTCCAGTAAGCTTTTGTTTGTTTTTAATTTTGATAATACAGAGGTAGTAGTGAAATGTCTTTCAATAAACACTGCCACCGACTGAACATCCATCCAAATTACATGTCTACCCAAATGCCTGACTTCAGTTTCTGGATTATTCAGTATGGATTCAGAGTGGCAAGGAATGTATTATGCTGGTCTATCCATGAAGATCCATGCTAGAATTGGTCTTCAGCAAACTTGCTTTGTGGAGTCAGGTGGTCAGACTCTCTGGTTTGGTTGACACATCATAGTACCCCAGTTGTGTAGAATGATGTTTATGCTGTTGATCACTGGATTGTCTAGTCCACAGTTAATGTTTTACAGACAACTGCCATTTAGCTGGAATATTGCTTTGTGTGCCATTTAACAACAAACAAAATACTATGCTTGGCGAAATAATGGCTACATATGGACCTTTTTATTTTCAGGATTCATTTGTTCTGGCATATTCTAGTGACGACTTTGTGCCACAGACAAAACGATGGGGAGACCATGCTGACAAAAAGAGCAAGGTAAGCTTCATTGTCTCCATACCTTTGACCAAAATAGGTCAACACATGGGGCTTATATCTTTAGACCTAACTGTGCTAAGAATGCAGGATTGCTATCTGTCATTTGTTTGCCTGGTCTATGTTGATTGTCAGGCTGACATTCTGTAGCTGAAGTATAGCTGACTTTAGAAGGAAATAGCTTGCATTCAAAGTTGTTGAAGCTTGTGCATTTGTTTGGCCATTGCCATGTATATTTGAGAATTTGTCTTTCAGCACAAGCAAAGAGACAACACCATATCATTCCTTAGCCTCTTGTATAGTTTTGCAGTCTTGTGTTAAGTTCTGATCTTTGTTTGATATAAGGCCCTACACTCACTGAAAATTGAAATGAGGTTGTGATGTTATTGGTTTTGGACAATATTAGCATCTCTAAATTTGCCATGCCTAGGGATGGATCCAGGGCCCAGGGGAGGAGTGTGTGTGCAGGCTTGTGTGTGCACTTAAATCATGAAGTCAGGAAATTCTCTGTTTTCGGGGGGAATCCCACTCTGATGCCAAAGACAGTAATAATTCTGAGACAGTTGTGAATAGTTCTAAGATATGGTTTTGAATGTAATATCCCTTGGTTATTTTCACCTCTTAACTGTTCCAGAGTGGTGAGGTAGCCAGTCCACGGGTTGCTTGTCACAGTTAACATCTGGGTTGATTCCCCACATGGGTACAGTGTGTGAGGCCAATTTCTGGTATCCCCCACAGTGATGTAGCTGGAACATTGCTAAACTTGGCGGAAAACCAAAATCAAACACTCACTGATACAGATGAGTTCATATTCATGCTTCATAAGTATAGGTTTGACCTTGCTGGTCTGTTTGGTGGCTTTTTCTTGCATTTTGCGTAAAACTGTAGCACTGATGCCACCATTTTGTAGTCACTGTTGTTGTTTGATGTGCCCCAGTTTGACAGGGAGCTGACGGGTCGGTGGGACAAGTGTATGGAGAATGGTGTATTTCGATACGACATGCAGCATCTAGACACTAGGGTGATCCCCGGAGACAAGGGCTATGTCGCACAGGTACGCCAGCTCAGGTGTTGATACTGAAACAATATTAAACGTTTTAGCATAACACAAAATTAAATTTTTCAGTGACAACATGTTCTATACAGTCAAACTGTGCTCTGTAGATCTTTGATCAGTCAAACAATTGTCTCAAGGAAAAGCTTTTTTGATATGTATGCTTTCGTATTCTATCATCTTTGGTTGTGTTGAACCTCAGATAATCCCAGATAATCTCTGGTCATAGGTTGGTTCAACTTCAACACATTGTATCTTAATGTAAATCTATCCTCTACACTTCAAAGGATAACTGTCAGTGATCACTGATAGATGTCTTGGGAGTATGACATACTGGGCATGTGATGTGTGCAGTGAATTAGAAACTGATGCAAAACCAATATGAAAATTAAAAAACATTGTCTGGTTTCGTGATGATATTAAGTATGTACACCATGGCTCTCCCCTCAGTTGAACAGTCTGCGGGCTACTGAGAGAAGGAAGCCTCAGACAATCATGAGTGTCAGTCAGCCTTTCAATCCTGACCTCTTCAACTTCACTAAAGTCCACACAAAGGAAATCTTATTCAGGCTGCTAAATACAGACGATTCTACCAGCAAGGAAGTGACCATGAATGGCACCACCGACAGTGCACAGGTACTGACTGAGTGAGTGAGTGAGTGAGTGAGTGAGTGAGTGAGTGAGTGAGTGAGTGAGTGAGTGAGTGAGTGAGTGAGTGAGTGAGTGAGTGAGTGAGTGAGTCACAGGTGTGAAAGGGTTAATGCATTCCCAACAGCTCAAAAGTACTGAATAGTAACACTGAGTGAATGAGTGATTGAATTCACTGTCAAAAGTTTGCATTGAAATGTTTGGCTTAGTACTAGCTAGTGAATCATACAGCTTTTCATGAACAATCTGACCAAGTTTATGGCTCTGGTATTTGCCCTAGTTATGCTTCTAGTTTTATCAGTACAGTTGCCATGATTCTGGGTATCATGGCAGATGTCTCATTCCTGGATTACTACCAGTTCGCCTCCAACATCAAGGTCACACACCATACTGTTACTGAAATACTCTCCAAAGTAGCGTCAAGTGATACCTTGTGAAGAGATGAGCTAAGGTTATGTTTGTAGTCAACTGTCAATACCTGATAATACCAGCAGTAGCACATCCAGCAGTGAGGTTGTTTCTGGCCATGTAGCTCTGCTGATGTGGTGATATCATCGTGTTGACAACAGCAACATTTATTGAGTGAATATGTTGTGTGTTCATTACTAAATATTTGTCTCTGGGTGATGTTGCCAGGAACCGGAACGCCATATCATCATCATCAACGTCAGCCCCTTGGAGTATGGACATGTGCTCATAGTGCCACAGGTGAACCGTTGTTACCCACAGGTGAGACTTCATGGGCTGGGGGTTGCAGGTGAACTCGTACAGTGTGGACTTCATTAGCAGGTGCTAGACTCTACCCTCACTGTCAGAATACTAGTAGTGACTATTGAGGGAGAAAGAACTATTGCAATAGCGATGGTTTATTGCAGTGTACTGTTGCAATAACGAAAGTCTGTTGTGATAACTTATTGCAATACTGTTGCAATAGGTTTTTCTCCTTGAATTTTCTCATTTTACATATAGATTATATGAAATAACAAGCTGAAGTTGTTTCAGTATCTTTTAATAACTGACCAGAAACTTGAAACCCAGATCAAGTTTGTTTTTAAATGTAACAGCAATGCATGTAGAACTCTACATCTAACTGAACAAATCTGATAATTCCTGTATTTTGCTCTTCGCATTTATCAATGAAAGGCAATTACCTAAGCTGTCAGTAGTCACACATACTATCAATACATCAATTGTTTTTCGTTGTATCATCAATTAATTGCTATTGGAGACTCAACAATTGCAGTCCATCATTAGTTCAATGCATCGGTACCCCCATATAGATTACTGCCTGCTGGGATTCCTGTATTTACGTGCATTATGTTTCTAAGATTGTTGGCACCATGTTCACAGAGTTTCACCATAGTGTTAACATCTGAAGCCTGTATCACTTTAGGCTTGATGACTCATATAGCTGATGTGCTGTAACTTATCAGGCTTATATACCATTCAAAACAGTGTAAACCAAACCCATTCAATGTGGTTTTCAGTTTTTGTTGGTTTTTTTTGTTGTTGTTTTATGCCAATGTCAGCTATATTCCAGCTATATGGCAGTGGTCAGTAAATAATCGTGTCTGGACTAGACATTCCAGTGATCAACAGCAAGAGCATTGTCCTACATAACTCAAGTTAGATGACGTGTAAACAAGTCTTGGAGCCTGACCACCCAATCCATTTAGTCGTCTCTTTCAACAAGCATGGGTTCTAACCAGGATTTTCATGGGTCCCACTTATTTGAGTTGCAAGTATCACTTCCATGGTGTACTGTAGTTCACAATATGAAGGATTGCTTGGTCACACAACATCAACTGTGAACTGATAACAAGTTAAAATTATGCATGGTATAGTTTCATGATAACCAACTCTCAAAGATCCACGTTAGACGTTGTCTTCAGCATCTACAGATTGATGCTCATGATGTCACTCACTGGATCATCTGATCCAGAGTTCTGCCATACAGCTGGGATATTGCTGAGTGTGGAGTTTAACCTGATAATCAATGGACAGACTTGTATGGATTTATAAAAATGACCTCTTGTCAGTGAGCAAGCTGGGCTAATTATCAGGAACATATTGAACATGACACTATGAACATGATGAGGCATGCTGACAGGTGTTCGATGTTCCAGGTGCTCACGGAGACTGCCGTAAAGGTGGGACTGGAGTCCATGCTTCTCAGTAGCCACAGGTAAGCATACTCACTCACTTGTAGATTCACTGTGCCAGATTTACCTTGGTTACAGTCTTTCCTTTATCATCTCCATGCACATCCTGTGGGTTTCACAAATGTATACGTGAAAGCTGTATGTGAATAGCCTCTCTCCTGCTAGCCTGTGGTAAGTAAAAATATCCACAGTCACTGGTCCGACTGACTGTTGAATTTTTATGTGGTCATTTTGAAAATGTATCACTGTCTCCAACCTCTTATGTTGTAATATAATTTTGAATGATGCAAGATTATGACCTGATTAAAATATTCATTATGTTAGCTGCTTAATGATGAAATCCATGTTACACAGACATTATCTAATTTTCATCTATGTTTGTAATCTTTGGGTTAGTTTCTATGTTCAAACTTCAGGGAAGGGAATTATTTTGTGGGCTAGTAACTTTGAGGGATAGCTAGCCCGACTGGTTAGCACAATTATGACTCTGGAGCAGGTTGGTCTTTCATAATTATAACTTTAATTTGATTGTGCACAGTTTACAGGGTACAGTGTGTGTAGCCCATTTCTGGTGTTTCATGATGTGATTTTTTTCTTACAGATCTGAACCTATATATGCCCTCTCAGTTAATCAGTTAATTACCATTTATTGTGATAAGATGTATTAATTGTTATTACCTGGGATAACCCAAGCTGCCTGTTAGGCACTAGAAGGTTATAGTCACATGACTCTATCCAACCAATTACCCATTTTCTGCTGGGTGAACAGAGGCAATTTTGAACAAACTCACTTGCCTATGGGGACAACACATGTATCACATGTGCTTCATTGTGGGGCAGGACTAAGTCCTAGAAACTCTCAGCAGTCAAGCTGCCAAACATGGTCACCCATCCCAGGACTGTCTGAGTTCAATGTTGCTCAACTTGAATCAACTGTGACCTGAGTTCTATGCACAAGACCACACACCACCATGTTTTAGCATGAAATGATACATTACCTACATGAACCTTTGAATCCACTTTACCATTCACTCACAATGTAATTTCAAAACAACAAGAGGTCAGATTTATGTTTGGGGAAAGATAAAGTACTCATGATATTGCGTGTGCCAGTATGTGCATGTGATGGATCTAATTCTGTTTGCAGGGGTTTCCGAATTGGCTTCAACAGTCTGTGTGCCTACGCCTCAGTGAACCATCTACACATGCATGCCTACTATCTGGAACAACAACTCCTAGTGGAACACTGTGTGAGTTTAACTAGCTGTCATGTAGTGTTGTACACATATGTGTCACGTGTACACAGGCTTTGTCAGTATGCATAGGTGTCGAGTGTAGCTACACAGGTGTCATGGGTCGGTACAAATCAGTGTCATGTCAGTTCACATAGGTGTCATGCTGTGTCAGTTCTTATAGGTTTCATGTGTCAGTACACATAGGTGTCAGTATACATAGGTGTCATGGTGTGTCACTACACAAGCATTGTGTCAGTATGCATAAGTGTCACGTGTCACTACACAGGTGTTGTGGGTCGGTACACAACAGTGTCATGTCAGTTCACATAGGTGTCATGTTGTGTCAGTTTGTATAGGTTTCATATGTCAGTACATGTATGTGTCATGTATTGGTATTACATACAAGTATCATTTTGCATCAGTACAGTTGTCATGTAGTGTCAGTATTCACAGTTGTCATGTAATGTTATTAAACACAGGTGTCATGTTGTGTCATTATGCATAGGTGCCATGTGTCAGTACACATAGATGTCATGTTGTCAGTAAACAGTTGTCATGTTGTGTCATTGAACACAGTTGTCATGTAATGTCATTTTAGATCAAGTACATTTGTTACAGCTTCCATTTCTACCTCATACCAAATGTTGATAATGAATTTTGAGGATTGTTTTCAGGATGTAGAACCTCTTGGCCCCCATGTACATGAGCTGACTGTCATGCCATGTCACGGGTTTGCCTTCCAGCTTCACGGGAGCACAGTCACCAAGATATCCAGGTAACACAGATCTTGTACACCTGCTCAGCCTAAAATCTTTTGCTCTTAACCATTCCCCTCAAGAATGTGTCCAACATGAGTACCTGTTGTGAATGGAAATAATGATGAAGATTGAGTGAATGAGTGAGTTTGTTTATACACTGCCTTTAGCACTATTCCATGGTGGGGACACCAGAAATTGGCTTCACACATTGTACCCATGTGGGGAATTGAACCAGGTTTTCGGTGTGACAAGAGAACGTTTTAACCACTAGGCTATCCCACGGAAACCTGATGAACTGCATTGAGAGGACAATATCTTAAACAAATAGTTACTGATGACAGCTGCAGTATATTCAAAAGAATGTATACCATAGAAGCAAAAAGAAACAGCTTTGTAATAAAGTTTTTATTAATTTGAGGGCAGTGTATATGAGTCTATGAGTTTTCACTATAGACATGCTGGTGTCACCATATCTGTTATCACTAAGTTTAGTTCTATCTGACCAGGTTGATACATAAGATAACAAACTACTTCCATAACAACGACATCGCCCACAATCTATTCATCACACGAGGAACCGTCTTTGGGGAGCCACAGTCTAGCACAAACAGAACAATACGCATGTACCTGTGGCCCAGGAAGAAGTTTATAGGTAAGAATATCAGGTTCATGTTTAGAGAGGCTTGTTCCAAAATTTGGCATGGTTAGTCAAGACATCTGTACCGAGTACATAGATGTACCGAGATGTATGTCTGTGATTGTGGAGGAATTCACCTGATTTGTTTCTAAATTTGTCTACACCATGCAAGCTGGTAGCTTTGACCAAAGTGGTCAGTATAGGTCAGACCTACATCTCCATTGACACTGAAATAACTGTAGAAATATCTGATGACTGTCTTATGCTTCTAACTTCTGTCCTGTTTTCAGGTACCAAAGTTCCAGATGAATTCAATGTAGCTGTAATAGAACTGGCCGGACATCTACCCATTAAAGGTAAGGAATTCGAACCTGTGTAAGAACGTTGGGTTAGAGTAGTTGTTAAAGTGTTTGCCCATCAAATGGGCAAAATAAATACCTGGGTTTGATTCCCCACATGGGTACAGAGTGTGAAACATTGTTGTTGCATTCAACAATGGAACCCAAGTTCTACATGATGCACCCTGATGTACTAATAAAATCTTTGAAATTTGTTATGATATGATGTCAGTCAAATAGTATGCAACTGGGTGTCAGTACTTTCATATAGATATTATCTGGCTTAAGGTTTTCATCGTTCATCATTTCAGATGAAAGTTCCTTCCAAAGTCTGACAGAGGAAACAGCTGACCATATCATCTCAGACGCAAGTCTTCCACTTGAAGAGTACAATCAGATCAAAACCAAAGTGGTGGAGATGGCCAAGCAATTAGATGCCAAGACACAGTGACGATGAAGACACTTAGACAATATATTGTTCTGTTGGAGACAGCATGGTATTATTTAAACTCGGAATATACTTTGTTGGTGTCATATTTGCAATGGACTTGTCAAACTATTGTGACATATTCCATTCATTGTTTGCTACTTAAAGCAAAGGTGCAGATAATATGACTTTTACCAGCAGTTAGAGGCTATAACAAACCTATAGACAATAGTTTTTTAATCATGTTCAAATTGAGTTTGCATCTTTTCTAAATCAGTATTTTAGGCTTCTTCATGTTTTGAAAATGTAAGCTTTACGAGTTGTCCAAGTCCCATTTTCCGTATCAAAAGACGACTGAATTCTTTGTCTTTTGTCTGAAAACAGAAAAGAATTATCTCAATATTTTCCTAACCTTTGATGTTAATTTATAATTTATTATGTTTTCTTAATTGTGGTATGTCATCTTGGATGTGCAATGTACTTATTAACATGAGGATAGAAATTTACACATGGGGTCATTTTTATAAATTGTCAGTGTTGATTGGTTATTTAAAGTGATATCACATCACATCATTGTTGAGAACATCATCTGATGTCATCCATTGTTCAAAACATCACAGATTTATTTTGGGAAATCATTTGAACAATCGACTTACCTGTAGTAATGTTTTTGCTGATCCCTGAAGATATTTTAACTTTATTTTCTGAAGTGTTATAGAGTGGTACGTAAACTAACCTTGTAAGTCAGATTTATGGCTTATCCCACCCTCTTGGCCATCTGTTGACTCACCGCAGTCAGTGAGATGAAGTCATTCAAGTTCATTTTAAAGTTGTTGTTAATTGTTCTATTATTTCAAGTAGTGGTAACATTGCAACATATGTCATATTTGGGATTTCACTTGCTTGGTAAAGTACAAATTCTAGTACTTTTTTGGTTGAGTCCCATCTGCGATTCAGACCCGCACGTTCTGTTCTGTGGTTCTTGTGAACAATGATTTGTTTCATGTCGTAGCAAGATCAAGGTCAAGGTCATTGTTTCAAGGTCATCTTTCTCAACAAGATTTTTCACCAAACTTACATGTTTAATTTCTCAATAGTGTCCTTTCCTGTATTAGTATCAGTCCAATGTTTACTCATTTTGTTGTTGTTTACACACTTCTCTCCACATATATACAGCAGAAATGTGTTGCTATGGTGAATTCATACGTTAAGTACTTCATATTTCAATAAGGGGATCTTATTCTCCTTTTTGTTCTCAGTCTGGACAGCATTTGGTGATGAGGAGAATGATTTGAGATGAATTACCAGAAGCCGCTGGCTGTAGGGTAGCCAAGTGGTCAAAGCATTCACCCAGGTTTGATTCCCCACATGGTTAATATGTTTGAAGCCCATTTCTGGTGTCCCCTGCCATGATATGGATGTCAATTTGCTGAAAGCATCTAAAGCCACACTCACTGACTCACTGACTCACTAACTCACCAGAAGCTCATTGATTCTAAAGGCAGTCGAAGTAAATTTAGTCTCAGTGTTATTTGTTACGCTCCACCACTGAGTCTAACAAACCCTAGTAGAAGGTCGCATCAGGTAACCTCTGAGCGACCTATGACTGTCCAATCAAATGCGAGAAGGTTAAATAGATTTAACCAATCAGACACTACTTAGGGATTGGAGGGACTTACAAAATATTCAGGTCTCTGACACAGATCTCTCCACAAACAAAAATTTGCATATAAACAGTTATTTTTACCTGCAGTAATATGCTTTTGGGTTTCTGTTGACATGGTTACCATTAGCTGATATTTCCTGACATCCTTGAATATTGCCCAGAACATTATTTTCAGCAACTGTTTACTCACCGTTGTCATGGTTGTAAAATGCACCATGTGCATCACCTGGAAGCAAGCGTATGCTAAATAGCATTCGGAATCATTCGAGTACGAACGTTTTCGACATAAAAAGTTCACAAGGTATGTGTGAATGTCCACTTTCGTGATTTGGTAAGCTGTGTTTGATTGGTCAGTCTCAAAGGTTACCTGACGCAACCTCCCATGAGGTTTTGTTAGACTCAGTAGTGGAGTGTAACGAAAAGTACTGAGACTAAGTTTACTTAGACTGATTCTAAAATCTAGTTCTGATCCACTTTAATTATTAAGAGAGTTTTTATGTTTTCATTTGACTTCCTCAGGTGAAAGGTTGTCATACATTTGGTATGAGAGTTAAGAACACACCTTCATTTCATACGACCACGTCCTCTATGTATCATTTTGTAGTATCTATACAGTGGAAGTTGTCTTAACCGGCTCATTGGGACTGAAGAAATGATCCAGTTTAGACAACGCGCCGGATTGCAGAGCTGAAGGTAAATGTACAATCAACGGACGGGACTAAGATTTTATGGGAGTGTTGGCAACTTGCCGGATTGGACAGATGTCAGTTTTGACAGCTTCCACTGTGTCTCATTTGACCAATGTCCACAATACCACAAATACATACTGAACGGGCCATCACTGGCTTCATATGGCCAAGTTAAGCAATTAAAAGACCTCTCAAGTATCTAATGCTGTAGAATAGTTACAATACATGTCATGTGATAATCAAAATTTGTTTATCTATTTCAGTATGTCACAATGAAACAGAAATAACATTTCTTCAGGAAATTGATTGATGATATATACTGTTTGAAAGGCATTTGCAATGCAGTCAGCTAAAGTACATAATAGTACTGGTATTCCTGGAGTCCGGTATCTATGGAGTAGAATTTTCTTGTTGTATGCCATGTGTAGAGTCCCCAATGTGGAAACCAGTCAATACAGTCTCAAGAGATTAGGATGGATGCTGGATGTATTATTGTATATGCAGTAGCAGTGTTTCATATCATGTAATGAAGGAACTTCTTTGAGAAACGTTAAGAAGTTAAGGCAGGGATTTACCTTGAGTCCTGTATTTGAGAGTCCCTGGGATTCATACTCTTTATTTTCAGGGGTCCTGGACAACAAAATGGGGGTACCAGACACTTGATTATCAGGTACATTATTACTGTAATTAAATTGCCAATGATACCATTCCCAGCTTGTAGAAAACTAAGTGATAACTTACTGTTATTTGAGTGGAATTTTCACAAAAAGTATTCAGAACTTTTCTGTGTCCCTGTCGATGCACTAATATATTTTGTTGCATCCATTGTCAATTTTTATGCACGTGGGATGTAAGAATTTGCGTCCTGTAAATCCCCGTTGGAGTATTAAAGAATGATACGAATATACGGAACAACTCCTTTATTATGTGTGTGACATTTTTGTGTAGCTTCTAACACCATTATCCTGCCAGTGGAGTACAAGTTATGGACTGAGATGTATATATACAGGGAAGCTTGTTAACTTCACAGTGGGTAAAATCTCAGATAAAACCTTGGCAGATGAAGCCTGTCGTATAAACAAAACAATTATGACTGATAGGAGTCTTTGATTGGTTGTAATAAAGATGTTGTTCATATAAATTTGTGTTTCTGCTTCATAAATGTGACATACAAGAAATAGCAAACATGTCTTGTTCTCCCTAAAGGTTTTCAAAAGTTTTTTATTCTAAATTATGGTATAACAGTGATTGATAACATCATTCAATTTGTATGTCCTAACATGTTTATATAATATCATGGATAGTGGGGTAGATCAGTGTTTAAAGCATCCACTCATCACACTGAACACCGGGTTCAGTTCCCAGCATGGTACAATGTTTGAAGCCTATTTATGGAGTCAAACCCTATGTGATATTGCTGGAAATAAAAGCAGTATAAAACTAAACTCACTCACCCACAATACAATATCAGAACTAGCTCACCCATATCTGACCTCACTGAAGCACCTTTGTCTGCATTTATGTTTCATCTGACTTGGTGGGATAGTGATCTCTTGCTTATGATCACGTTTTGTCAGCACAGCTGTGATATGGGAAATGTGTTGGTTTGAGGGATTATATCAGGTAATATATCTTATATGTTCAGTTATTTGAACCATCACTAAATAAAATTATATTTTCCAGTTGTGTTTGTTTTGTGTGTTTTCCGAAGAGCCAACTTGAACAATTGTGTTCCAGTTTTTATCTAGGATTTAAGTGTTTTGTCTTTGACAGATATCCTATACATTGAAATAGTACAATTTTATGTTGTAAATTACAATATGTACACAATGGTATCAATGCAAAGTAGAATTTTCACTTCAATTTTGCGAAACACGTTGTGAGAATCATGTTGCTTCAATCTGTGGAAGAAATGCTGACGATACATGCAAGTATTGTCTGCTGGAGATATCTCTTCTGTTTGTGTAATGTCATCACAGCGCTAACCCATGAAGGTTTGGGTGAGAACTGATCTTAAGTAACCCATGGCCATGCTTGTCATAAGAGGTGGCTAACGGGTTCAGGTGGTCAGGCTTGCTGATTTGGTTGACACATCATCGCTTTGTGCAGATCAATGTTCATGATGTTGATCACTGGATTATCTGGTTCAGACTCGATTATTTACCGACCGCCATCATATAGATGGAACATTGTTGAGTGGTGTAAAACTAAACTCACTCATCACAGACCTCATTGGTTTAGGTAGCAGTTGTTTTTCTGTGTAGTGGAACCAAGCCTTGATTAAAAAAGTGTGTATTATTAATGGTGGACGACATGATGAGCAGTCAATGACAAAGGCTTGTATTACTCTCCTACCAGCAATATACCTATATGTCTTTCTAGCACTGTTTCAATACAAGCCCCAGTCAATATGACCTGGATCCCCATAGGTGTTCAGATTTAGTGATTTAATTCACACTGTTATCATACCGTGATGGCATGAATCGTTGTTCATGTTATCAGTCACTGGTCTGATGGTCAAAATTATATCAAAGTCATGAAAATATTAAACACCTGACCCATTTGATTAGATCGATGATCATGTTGATAACTGAACTGTTTGGTTCCGACGAGATTAATAACAGACCACCACATAGCTGGGAAATTGCTGGGTGTAGCAATACTCTTTATCAGCAGCAACTTCTCCTTCAGAAAATAAGGGACGGTTGGGTAGCCAAGTGACCAAAGGAAGTGTGCGAAACCCATTTCTGGTGTCCCCATTGTGATGTTGCTGTAATGTTGCTAAAGCAATATGAAGCCATACTTACTGACTGCACACTTTCTGCAAATAAAACAATGACATATATTTTTTCAAACTTTATTTTTCAAACCTTTCTTGAATCAAACCAAAAGAGTTTGGTTCCCAGATAGTGCAGGTTGAGTGCAACAATCCAGATGACATGAAGGCAAACAATACATGGCACACACACAGAGTTCTACCTCACCCAGGCCACCTGTGGGAAGACCATCCTCGCAGACATACACTGCCGTTTTGACAAGTCGAGAAGCTACAAAATTTGGCTTTGAAATTGCAAAAACAGATCTTTTCTTCACAGTGTACACCCACTAGCCATCAACTTTGAAAAATGTACAAGTTCCAAATGTCAGGTTACAAAGTAACAAAAGACTAGAAATATAAATATATCAACAGTTGTGAAGCAATCCTTACTGACTTATTGCACATTTGGAAAAATAGATTTATGACGCCATCTACTTCGATTTTGGTGGAAAAGAAAAACATTAATATAAAACATTTTGATTTGGTACTAGAAGCCCTATTAAAAACAACTAGTAAATAAACAATATGGAAACGCTATTGCACTTTGCAAATCAACTCTCCAAAATAAGTTACTAGGGAATATGAATACACCAATAATAAATAGAAATAAATTACATTCAAAAGGTAAGTGCTCAACACTTCAACCTTGTAACACAAGCCTTTTTCAGCACCTACAACTATATGATGATGTGCAACATGAAGATGCTGTACAACAACGTTATGTTAAGGATGTAAACTGTACACAACCTGTGTATTTACACTGTACATATTACCAAAATTATTCACTGGAGGAAAGTAACATTCCAAACCGACAAAATCTGTTGTACACAAAATTCTGAAGATGTGTCTAGCAGTGGAAACAGCTTCAAGCATTTGAGACTTGACAAGCTTATATGAATGCTAGTGAAATCTCTTAAATCTGCTTCTCCGTCAGACCAATTATGTATCTCCATCAAATAATGTATTTATAAGCACTGGATGGACTCACGCTTCTGCATACTAATAAATAACGTCATTCACTCACGGAGATGCCAACCCTGATTAGTTGCTAGGAATATCTGTTCCACAAATACCATTACCTGAACTTGCTTCCCCCTATTATAGCAACCATCATTAGCTTGACGAAAAGACTTCTTCGGTCAAAATATGTATTTTTTTTTACATTTTATGAATTAAATCCAGTCATCTGTAATCTCGACAAGATAAAACTATGATTTAGTGAATGCCTTTATGCACTACATTGGGAAAAATCATTTGCTGACACAAAACACAACTTGCTTACAACTTGTCATATCTTTATACGGTCTGGGTTTATAACCACCATGCTTCTATATTCAATGCAACCACTACTGGTAAAAATGTAAATTAAAATCCTGATATTTTGACAACCTTTGACATAACCTTTCCCATAAGTGTATTGATGAACTTGGTGTAAATCTTTGTAATAATTCTGAAAGTTGGAAACGGCTGACATCTCGGTACTACCTAAATAACATAACAAAACAACACTCTACTATCACACTGTCTACACCTCAATGTAATACTCCGCGCGTTGTGCGTCACCTTGAGTGAAAGGCACAGCACTGAGATAATTCAAGTGTTATTAGATAACAGCATTGCCATAATCAGTATGTTATTGTCACAAAACGGGTTTGTACTTTGTAGCTCTGCTTGATGTCATTAAAGTGCAAGTATGTACATAACTCTTTCCTTGCACAGCTGGTCATATGACCTTCGGCGCTGTAGAGGTCAGACATGGTCTCTGTGGTTACTGTACAGGTCAGGACTGATCTTCGTTTTTACAGTCGTGTATCAACATTGCTAGTTTATATTACAAAATGTACAAACATTTACAATACAAAAATTTAAAAGTCAGATCAACAGTCAAGGTGTATCAATATAACGTACACAGTTGGATGTAGAAAAGAGGATTATTTCTTTCAGACACAATGGCAGTTGTCATAGCAACACAGTATTTAATACAAGTCGACTCTGCAGCATCTGCAAAGTGTTGAATAAATTCTTGTACAAGAAATAAAATAATCCACATTCTCTTCATGTGTCTTTGGCACAGGTAATGTTTTTCTCACAATAATCAGCCTTTATGACAGCATTATCACTCCCATCTTAATCCTGCTCACAAGAATATGGATCCAACTTCTTCCATCCACCTATCAAAGACTGAGGATTTGGTGCCGTATTCTTGGAACACTCATCGAAATTGGCCATGGTCATTGTATCTTATTGCGCAGACATTGGGTAAAAAGTTCATGATTCACTGACAGTTTTAGTGCAGAGAAACTTCATCCTCATGTTGTTTGCGGAAACAGTCACCAACAGGAATGAAGTTCCAACAGCGTTGTTGATACAGCTCCCATACATAGGATTCCTGTAAAGGAGACATAAAGTTATGTTACATGCACACTGTAATTTACTCACCATCACCATATTGCTAGAATATTGCTGAGTGCAGTGTATAGTGCAATGTTATAGAATTGGAGTTAACATTAATATTAACCTTAGTCAAGGATGCCTCATGAAAGGAGCCCAAGGAACATGTAACCCTGCAAGGCTTGCACTATTTGGATGATCCCTGTCAAAGGCTGAGCAGTATATACACTGGTAGGACTTACCTGTCCGGTGTACTCTGTGTCCGGTTTGTTAATGAGATGCATCAGGAAAAACCTGGGGACAGATGGACATTCAAATTATAACTCAGTTAGCATTTGCTGTTCTCGTGCCCAACACCACACTCAATGTCAGGGCTGTGCAATATAACTGGTTTACCGTTATTTACCTGTTCGGACATGAGAACAATACATATTGCAATACACTGATTGAAAACAGGTATTCTGACATGAATTCAGAAAACTCTGCAATCTTCGGATATTTCTTTTTTCTGTATTGTACTTTTCCATGTTTCATTCTGTCAAATATTATATACATCTGTATTTTCTCACAAATAAAAGTTTTTTTTATTCAAATTTAATCATGCACAGTGATTTTGTTGTGTTTTTGCCTAATAAATCAAGCATCCACTCATTTATAAGTAGTTCTTGTTAAAAATAATGTTAAAAGATATTGCAACACCTATCATAATATATGCTTTCGTATCACAATATATCGCAACATGAAAATTCTCTGCAATACCTACCCCTACTCAATGTTAAAGCTATATGAACCACATCATCAGAGTAGGAGCCACACATGAACAAGTCACTGCAACTAACAGCCCCAACTAGTAGCTTCCAACAACCAGCACAGGATGTAGATGACCTATTTCCCCAGTTCCTGACTGTGAGTGAGCTTTTAGCACCATTCCAGCAACATCACAACAAGAAACTTTAAAACAATCTTCACACATTTCATCCATGTGGACAATGGGATGAAGGAGCACTTTATCACTAGGTAACCACACTTGCTGGACTCGATTATTTACACCCCACTGCTATATAGCAGCAGTATTGCTGAGTGCAGGAAATAAAACCAACTAAATGATTATCAGCCAGAAACTGAAGCAAACTAACCATTCTCTAGTGATGCAGTAGGATGAAGACAAGATAAATACTTACATGTAATTTGCAAAATTGTGTTCATTTTGTACGTGGGTTTCAAACCCATGCGGCACTTTGTCGAAATACTCTTTCCCTATTCCACAGATGAAGCACTTGGACTGGAAAAAAAGAGGAATGAACATAAAATGTCAAACAGAAGCTGAACTTCTGTCTATGACTGCTGCAAAATTTGACAAATATGGGCATCTTTCGAGCACAGGTGAACTTTTTGGGAAGACAAGAAAACATATAGGTTCACATATATCTTCAGCAGTTTCCATGACAACCAGCTACTTACCTCCATGTCCTCTTTCACCTGTTCAAGCTGATCTCTCAACTCACCAAAGGCGTCAATGATCAAACCTGAAACCACAAACAAATATTCTGTTAAACCAAGTTGCAGACCAGAGAAATGTATGTGTAAAAGTTTCTGGTAGTTAAATGACTAAAAGGAGAATCAGGTGGTCAAAATGGCTGTTGAATCCACCACTGGTTACAGCTAAAACATGAAACATTCCCTTACATGAGCCACAAACAAATGATCATACTTAGGAATATTCCAATAAAATGCTCCGAACAGCCTCTGTTTGTTATAATCATACAGTCAGGCTCAATGGCATGTCTGACAGTGTGACATCATACTCAGATAGTGTAACATTTTGCAATGGGAACAGACAGGTGCAGAGGGGAGTGTCTCTGTGACTGTCTCATCAGTGGCCTCTCAGTCAGAACCAATGGAAAAAATAAGCCTTGGCAGCACTTTTCACACGACTATCAAGGGCATATAACGGCCTCCCCCTTTCCACCTCAATGTGAACGAAATCACACACTTTAATAATCAACTTTTTGATTGTACAATGAATTTCATTTCGTCATCAGCACATGGCAGTAATCCTGAAACGCCCATGCATCAGATGCACCTGCCTATCCCTGTTGCTGCCTGGCCTATCTGCACCAACTGTCGACAATCATATGTGGAATGATGATAGTTTGTTAAGCAACATATTCTGTGATGCATGACAATTTCTGATAGGTTATTCATGAACATATTGTCTCGTAATATCTACTTACTACCTTTCTGATATATTTAGCAATTCATGAGGACACTTTCTAGTCAAACCTACTGTACCTTGAGTATTGCTTAGCGTGGCATCATGCCAACAGCAGTTACCTACCCTGAATGATAGCCAGCAGGATGACAATGACAAAGAAGAAGAAGGAGATATCAAACAGGATACGGTACACCTCGTACACATCCCCATCTGCTGCTTCTATCTCGTCACCTGAAGCAACAAACTTATAGTTAATAACTTGAAAACATACAAAAATAATAACATTCATATAATAAAATTACACAGGCTCTGGAAACTGTAATTTTAGACCTCAAGTGTTAACAAACACACACTTAATTGCTCCCTGATCATTAAACAAAATGCCCAAGTAAATGTTGGATTTTTAATCTTGATGGTGACATGCATGCTTGCAGAAACAGGAATATCCATTTTTAATCAATGAATGAGCTCTAAAATCAAGGACATAAAAGAAGACAAACTTAGATGCAAACACAGTGTCATGTTTGCAGCAGACATGTTTTTTACAGGTGAACAAGACAACTACTCACCTATGCCACCACCAGCTCGTACACCTGTGTGCAGGTGGAAGACAAAACACTGAAATATAACAAAGCTTCATTAGAGTTATGTGGTGGTGGTCTGTAGATAATCAAGTCTGACCTGTCAATACACTGATCACTGTAACTGAGTTATAATGACATGCGTCAATGTCAGCAAGGCTGACCACCCAATCCTGTTAGTCGCCTCTTACGACAAGCATGGATTACTACAGACCAATTCTACACCAGATTTACAGGGGTCAGCAATGTTATGAACTCACTTGTATCTGAAAATAACCTTTTTTGTCTCTACAAAAAACTGCATTCCCTACATGGGTGTGATTGAAGTATGCTTGGGTATGAACAAGAGAAAGTGTTAACCAGGTAAACTAGTGGCTAATAGCATGAGCAACAATTAACATAATCTGATGGACCACATGTTATGACCATCAAATCATTATTTTGACAACTCTTTCATAAGCATGTGACACTTAAATCTTGCTCATTCTTATATATAAGATGGCGTCTGATTGTTGCCATGGTGCTGCATCAACACCAAGTACTTGTCAATCGAGCTGTCCAAATAAATGTTCATGATATAGGTCTGTCATGTTTTAGGGTGGTCAGGTAGTATGAAATGGTTAAAGTGTTTGCTCATCACAACAAAGACCTGGGTTCTATTCCCCAACATGAGTAAAACATGTGACATCTATTCCTGGGTCCACTTGCACAGATGGATCGTGATTTTAGGCTTCGGCTATAATCGTCATCAACTTGCACAAGCGATTGTAGGCTAAAATCATTGTAAGATACAATCAAAACTTATAATTGGTCCAGTTTGATGATAGATAAGATCGTGATCTTAAATGCACGTTATCTTACATCAAGCTAAGATCAGCTTTGTGAAATCTGATTAGGGCAATTACACTGTAATTTTAAAGTTGATTGTAGGGGTCCAAGACTGATTGTAACTGAGATTGCTCTGTGCCAGTGATTTTGTTGGAATATTGCTAAAAGTAGCAAAATACTAAATTAAACTGCTCATTAATTATGTTTGAGGGATTAATACGTGGAGGTGATAGTTCCCCAACCTTGTCATAGAAGAGACTTACTGTCAACATGTCATGGCACTTGTAGTCAATCTGACCGTCCTCATCCTTCACATAGAACTTGCGGAAGAAGTTGAAGGCTATCACGGTGTAGATGTACACAATGACACTCAGCAACATCACTGTCAACACCAGCTGTAACAAGAACACCACCAAATATTAAATCACAGAATCATGCGAACAAAAACATCTTGTGTATACCTGTTAATACAGAATTGTGTACCTGCTTCCTGCGTATAACTGTCAATATTGCTAACAATAGTGTTCCTATTTCCTGTTAATAACTGTCAATATTGGCAGCATCTGTGTCCTGTGTTCATCTGTCAGTTCTGTCAGCAATAATGTACCTGTTTCTTGTGTACAACCATCAATATTGGCAACAATGGTATACCTGTTTCCCATTGTGAGTGACGGACTGCATGATGGTCCGGAGTGTCTTGAAGCCGATTGCTACATCCAGTAGATGGGCAGCAAAGAAGAAAAAGTTAAAATTGCCCATCACGGAGAAGACAAAGTACCATGCGATGTACAGGAAAGACTGAAACAAAGAACACTAAATTGAAGAGCATGTTCACATTTTCTCCTTCACATAATGTGTCAAAGTTTTTCAAACATTGAGCACTATAACACTGTTTATTTTTCTATAGCTAATCATTCACACCAAAACAGATGGACTAATTTATGAAATATGCACATAATATTCCTTAACTTGTTTTGAGAAGTATATACTACCAGCTGATACAATAGACACTTACATTATCAGTGAAAATGACTCCCCACTTCCAGATCTGATACTGCCAGTCCATTGTCCTCAAACTGAAAGAATATTATAATAGCATTACCGACATATCCTAACCCAACACATCCATAATACACTACATAGAGAACTCAATAGACACCTACCTGAATATACTTCCAACAAAATCACAACTGGTACATAAATAACAAATCAATAGATTAATAGCCGAAAATAAATAAAACTATATTCATTTTCATATTTTTAAGAGGGACAATAAATAATGACTTGCAAAAAATTTCTTTGACAAGAGCGATAGGTGAAAATGCTTATTTCAAATTGACACAGGCCAATACATCTACACTAGATGTACTTACAACTGTGGAAGGTAGCCAGATTTATCATCTGTTTCTTCAGCAACAGGCTCTGCTTTGTCCATTCCTAACAAGTTGCTGATCTGCTCATAATCATACTGCTCTGCATAGCGGGCTCGAACCTGGCAACACATTTGTTAGTGGAAATAATACTGTACCAACATATCAACACTACCATTTTGTAATATGTTATATCTGAAATTACACTTTTTCAGTAAAGTGCAGAGTCTAGTATTTTTGTTGGGTTGAGTTCCACCTGGGATTCAAAAACAGAACACACAGAGTCAGAATACAGTCAGCCATCTAACCCACTCAGGCATCAAGTCAGAGAGCTGGTAGTCTAGATTACAGACTTCTGCACCCCTCAGACATGTGTAAACTGGCATGGCTCCCACGGTCGAAAGGTCTAAACTCACAATGCCATTTAGAAAGTGGTCAAACACAACACATTATATTTGGGATTCTCAGTAAAATTCAGATTGTAAAGAATGTCAAACATATGAAACTACATATTTTGATAAAAATGATGATAATACCATCCTCATCTTGACAAAAATGTCATTATCATGCTTGATACTCCCTACCATTCACCTAATGAAGGAGCATGCATATGCTCTGTAACGTCGATGTTAACATACTTACACCAGGTGCAACTTACGACCATTCAACCTAGTTGCCCCAGCCAAATTCAAGTTGCAACATAGTGTGTTTAAACATCAGAGGTTTCATTGCACATAAATATACTTCTGTGATGTAGTACCAATGACATCATAGCAACACAGAGGCACAGCTGATCCCTGTTTACAAGAGCTGTCATAGCCGTGACATAAAACCTGGTATTTACTACGCTAGACACATCAGGAGAATGAGGATAAATCTGGCAAAAATAGGTGTAGCAGTTTTGATATAGATGAAAAACAGAATTGAGAACTCTTTGAGGAATCAGCTGAAAAACATACATACACTTGAGAAACCAGCAATGTGTCAACAAACTCATCATTAAATATAAACAATGGCAAAACATAAGGAACCTTCACTCACCTTCTTTTTGACAAACTTATCCCAGTATGACTCGGGGAATGATTGTGTACTGAGCACCAGTTTATCCCAATGACCTTTGACATCTTCATCTCCTGGTTGCTCTGCAATGTACAGGCCATCAAACTCCAGCTGCCTGGCGATCTCTTTCTCACGTTTGAAAATAACCAAAGGCACTTTGAGACAATAGTAGGCCACCAGCATGGAGAACGACACCAGAGTGTGTAGTATTGCTATGACACGTAACACAGGCTCCAAATAGGAATAGTCTCCCTCTATCAACATCACTTCAGGAATTTCATCGTCGTCACCACCAGCAGCAACATCAGTGTCGTTCCCTGCAGCAGCAGCATCACCAAGTAGTTGAGGAGTCTTGGACACCTGGAAGGTATAACACAGAGATGGACATAATTTCACGTAAGGTGCACACAATACATGAGTCTATCAATTTAAGGATTTTTAAGGTCTTTTCAAGACAATGAGATGACTTTCCAAGGTTAATAGTTTGACCCACTTAGGTTAAGAGGTTTAACCCACCTGTGCCTTGAAGTACCTACACTCAATGCACTAGCTAAATATTCATGTCCACACATGAGTTTTAAAATCATGTATCAAATTATATGGATCAAAATCTTTAATTATGCTTGTTGGATGGTTTGTTGTTTAACACCGGTCTCAGCAATATTCCACCCATATGGTGACAGTCTGTAAATAATCCAGTCTGGACCAAACAATCAAGTAATCATCCTTTCAAACCAGTGATTGATATCAGGAGCAATGTACAACTCTAACTCTAGCTTGGAGCTCCCACAGTTATCCCTATGTGGAACTGATTGAGACAGGTATTATTTCCTGAGTACTCATACACAAGGAAGAGGCACTTCATACAGTAAGTTCTTATTTTTGAATAAAGCAGATGTACTTATTTTGAAGAAAAGTAAACTAAAGTTGATTACTGACTTCAGAGAAAATAAAACCAAAGTTGATTACTTACTTTGAAGAAAAGTAAGACAAAGTTCATTACTTACTTTGAAGAAAAGTAAGACAAAGTTCATTACTTACTTTGAAGAAAAGTAAGTCAAATTTGATTACTGACTTTGAAGAAAAGTGAGACAAAGTTCATTACTTACTTTGAAGAAAAGTAAGTCAAAGTTCATTACTTACTTTGAAGAAAAGTAAGACAAAGTTCATCACTTACTTTGAAGAAAAGTAAGACAAAGTTGATTGCGAAAGCAAGAGCAAGGGCGATGTACTTGAAGTTGTAAAAGTTCCTGGCAAACAAGCTCTGAAATACACAAAAAAGCATGCACTCAATATGATAGTGTGAGTCGAGGTTTATACTTTGCATTCAGCATAAAAACCATTATGAGTTGTCTGCTTATAGAGGGAGGAATGATGGTCTATAATGTTCACCACTTTGACGAGCCCAGCAGTACAGTGACAACACTTGACACAAAATCAAACAAAACAAGATTCAAACCCACATCAAATATTTCTTTTTATGATCACTTGGTATGTAGATTCTTTTTACATAATGGCTAGATAAAAGTCACATTTACAAAAGATGTAATTAGACTTGTTACAAAACTGGTGGCAAGTTATTCCAGAACATCATATGTTAACAGACTTCACAGCGCAAAATAAACCTTGCATAGCAAGTTACCGAGATTTGTATTTCATGAGGTAATCATGATGCAACTCACGAGGATGTATTTGGTGTAATCGAACTCTTGACTGTCTGCTCCAGCATCCTCCTCGGTGGGAATCTCCTTCTCTCCTTCCATTCCTGGTGGGAGCCCACTGAGGACAAACAGCTGTAGGTTTAGCTTCATGACAATACTTGGAGGTAGAGTGGTGGAGTAGATATTAGAAATATGGGTCCATTGATGACAAACAGCAACATGAAGTTAAGGCTTCTGGACAATACTTGTAGGAACATTTGTAGAACAATCATAAACATGGGGCAAATGATGACAAATGAGTCGGAACTATATCTTCAGGTCAACACTTAGAAATATCTGTTCAACGTCTATCTCACTACATTAACACCACATTTGCACAACCTTACATGACCAATAAAATGAGACTGTAAGGCAGGCACGACCAGCAAGTATGTCAAAACTGGTAGGAACTCACTTTGTAGCATCTGGTTGTGGTGGTAAAGGTGGTGCAACAACTGGTTCCGGCTCCTTGTATACAATCACCTCCTCCTCAACCTGGGACACAGAAACAGAGACAAATAAACAAATCGTTTTACAGACATATACTTACAAAGTGCAGGAAAAGGTTTGGACATTTTTCAGAGAATATACAACATTAGTCCATCACAAGTACCTCCAGTGTCTGCGTCATCTCCATTGTCTCTTCCTGCATCGTCATCTCCATTGTCGCTCCTGCTGCTGCTGATGCCTGCTTCTCTCCTGCCTTCATATTTCTGTAAAGAAGCGATTGACTGTGAGTGAGTATGGTTGAACACCACTAATATTCCTGTAATATCATGGTGGGGGACACCTGATTTGGGCTTCATGCATTGTATCTATGTGGGGAATCAATGGCCTTCAGTAGGATCAGTGGGAGCTTCAGGCTTGGCTACCCCATTTCCTCTATAAAGAAGTGGGCACTGCATTCATAATATGCAAGACACTGCATCAGCACTCATAGCAGCAGGACATAGCAGATACAATCATGGACAAAAGTACTCACTGATTAGAGTCCACAGAAACCGTAGCTGGAGCAGCCTGTTTGTTGGGCTCTCTGGTGTCGTCCGGCGGTATCCCAGCAGCTGCTAGTGCTAGAGGACCAACAGGAAGGGGTATGGTGGTTTCAGCCTCTGGCTTCTTGCTGTCTTCCACAGTGCGGTCACCCATCATCAGGTTGATGAGGAACTTCATCAACGTCCTGCAATAACATCACTTAGTGATCAGTCATGGAGAAAAGAGCCAGGATCTGCTCAAACTATATTTTCACCATTTCTCTTACCTTTTGTATTTACCTATGTTGATCCCTAGCATACTCTCTGGGTTCAAGGTCACGGGGTACCAATAAGCTTCACTTTAAGAAAAGGTCACATTGGGCATCTTTAAGTTTTAGTTCAAGATTAAGTCACAGTAGTTTCTGTTAAGTTTCAGTTCAAGACAAAGTCAAGACAGGCACCATGCCTTTTCAATTTGAGACAAGTTCTTGAAGGCATCTTCACACGTTTCCTGACAAGATCATGATGGCCATCACAACATTTCAGTTTGAAAAAGTATATAATGATGGCCATCATTACTTTTGATCAACAAGACATGTCCCCTTAATTTCACAAAATGATCATCGATGAACATAATTTCAAGCATTCAGTTTCACAAAGTCCAATACTGACCAGCAGATGTGGAAGAAGAGGGTGATCAACATGAACGCTGTTTTGAAGCTGAGCTTGATGGATGCCACAAACAGCTGCCAGTAGGTCATGCTCTTCACAGTCTTATAGGTCTTCTTCAAGTTGGTCCAGGTCAAGAAGGACAACAGAGTTCCCAGGGACTCCCGAAGGAAGCGGTACGTCAGTATCACAGGCTCCAACACACTATGGACAGATTGGGCAGTATGTTATAGTAAGATTCATACCATTCAGACAATTTGTTTGGATCTCCTTGGTTTTCATTCTTGATCAAATATGTTGATGATACAGTCAGAATTATTTGAAATAAACTTAGAGCTTATTGTAGGAAAGCCTGCATCCAACGCAGATGTGTTTCAAATGTCTATTAGAACAATATTGAAGTAGCTATTGTGTTAAGTAAAATTAACATCAAATTATTAATAAAACTAAGCTTCATAACATTGAAGTGGTTTTTAAAACATTTCTGTAAGATCACAAAACGTGTTGCTCAAATGAATTTTATAGTTATTAAAGAATTACCAAATCTGAAACATATTTTAGCAAGAATGAAAACCCACTACTCTGTTTAAAAAACTGTCCCATACCAACCATATTTAGGCAACAACACAAAAATATGGTGGAAAATACAGAACAGCAACTACGCCAAAAGCTATTTTTAGTATTCTGAACTCCTTCAAATTAGTAGCAATAGCTAAGCAATGAAGATGGATGTCTTAATTTTAATGAACTTTGTCACTTGTTTATGATGTGATCTTCAAAGTGGTTAAGCATGCAGTTTCACCACATGAAAATGAAGTTGAAATTAAGAACAGACATTCAAAAAAATGTTCTTATGGAAGAGGTAAAAAATATCAAAGCAAATTATTCACAAATAGAAAATATTTAATTATATATTGTTATGAGAAGATAGCTTGAAGAACTTATAATGATATATTATCAGGAAATAATATTGTTATTGCATCAAAATGTTAGTTGTTAGGCAAATAACATGTGCAATTTTAAAGCAAAGATTACTTAATTTTCTGTCTTGCTTTAGGATAGTTAATGCTGTGATGTTTTATGCCCTGGCAAGCAATAGTCATGCTATTGCCCAGGCAAAGCAGTGGCTGATAGTATGAATGACAATTCATGCTGCCAGGGCATGATGACATAGTATTGTAAGACCCTGTTGGCACCTGCACTTCAATATATATTTTGATAGATTGTATATGTCTATCCTATTTTCTGCATTTCTGCATTAAAGTAATGCTTTGGTTCTAGTTCCTTCTTTAATACAGTTTACAGTATTACAGTACAATAAATATGTTTATGGCACAAATATATTTTGTGTGTGTAGAATTACAGCCCTTACGTTTGGCTCCATTCCAAACACTACCCTTACATTTTATGATGGCAAGTGGGCCTTAGCGCATGTTCCATAAGAAAAAGTATATGTCCATGATAAACAATAACAATGACATCATGCTATGAAACTAACTGCAATTCTGAACACGCATTTAACATGCAAAATTGGAGGAAATAGGTCATTATGGCAAATACTAGAGAAACCACATATCAACCATCTCATGACCTCTGTCAGACAAATCTGATTCAGCAAGTACCATCAACACATTTGTCTGATTTCTCAGTTATATGATTGGGCTTTCATTGGAACCAGGGCCTTGATTTTCATAGCTCACTTAGCACTAAGATGGTCATAAGTTAATGTAAATGCATGGCATTTATGACTGTCCTAGCCTATAGAGAACTTTGAAACTCTGGGCCCTAACAATGGTGAATTTTGTGGGTTAACACATGCAGTCATGGGTGATGGCAGAACCCTGTGCACATAAACCTGAAAAGTACTAATAATAAGGTATTGTGTGGGTTAAGAAGAACAAGTGCATAGAGCACTGAGCCATGGTAGTACCGACACACAAATGTGACGGACTCCATACATGCACACATCATGAGGCAACCCATTCTCAGTAATCTGCAGGGTATATGTTCTGATAAATCTCCACTATACCCTGGATGCATCTACGGCTTGATAATTTTATGACCTCCCTTTGCTGGTCTGCATTCTCGCAGTAGCCAATCAGCTAAGCTGCCGTTACAACCAAGCTTGCCACTGTACACAAAGATCGCAGTCACGGTCGTGAAGGTTTGTTCACGGTGCAACTCAAATTTGGCCAGAAAATTACACAAACTGACCAGTTAGAAACTTTATGTAAGAACTCCTTCTACCTCTTTCACAGTACATCTGCATTTGTGTTAGCAAGTTTAATCTGTAAGATAATTTAAGAAGCGAAAGTAAGTTGTGATTGGTAGTCAACTTCCCAACATATACACCTGTTTGGATAATAAAAAACAGCAAAGGGAGGTAACAAAATATTGGGCCGGGCTGTAGATGCATCCACTGTATCATGGAGATTTATCGAGGATAGAGGCAACCAAGAGAATATAACAATCAGGTGACTTATGACAAGTACTATTGTCCACCATAACCTTCACATAAACATACAGAGAGAGGCTGTATTCAAAATAGTTCCATGCTACAGTATGCATCCTCTCTCTGATAGTGAATACACTTCAACATTCTTGAGAAACATTTGAGAGGACTCATTCCACGTTTGTTAGCGATACATCCTTTAATGTCATAATGCTGAACTGTGGGACAACAGTATGTATTAGTATTGAGTTAATGCTTAGAAAATAAATCATAATCCACACCCTTTCTTTTTCTTAGGTCGTTGCTCTTCACTGAAAATTTAAGGCACAAATGACAACAAAATGCAAAGCGTTCACACACACCTATAACAAAGTCATGCCTAAACAAAAACAGTATCTCTTACTAAACTGACTGCATTTCAATTATTACTTCAGATCAATATTATTTGACACTAGTATCTCACACCATTCGAAATGATAAGCTAAGCTAATAAGCTAACAATCACAATGATACTAAAATTATGTTGTAATGATGATTATTTTGCCGCATAAATCACACCATCCACATATAAACTATCTAAATGATCCACGGAATGAATTGTTACATTTTATGAATGTTAACACGCATCTTACTAAAGGGGCATACACAATTAATTGATATCACAAAAATTAAATCCAAAGCCAGAACAATGTAAAACAAAATATGTTAGATAAATTATTTTTTAGTAAACCAGCTTCTATAACACAGGGCAGTATATCTTCATCGTCATGATAAACACCCATTCCCTACCGACCCGTGAAGGTCCTGGGGTAGAACAGGCCTCAGCAACCCATGCTTGCCATAAAAAGCGACTATGCTTGTCTTAAGAGGCGACTAACTGGATCGGGTGGTCAGGCTCCCTGACTTGGTTGACACATGTCATCGGTTCCCAATTGCGCAGATCGATGCTCATGTTGTTGATCACTGGATTGTCTTGTCCAGACTGATTATTTACACACCGCCGCCAATATGGCTGGAATATTGCTGAGTGCAGTGTAAAACTAAACTCACTCACTCACCATTCCCAACCACTTCACCACTGTCCCCATCCAACTCAACAGCACAGAATTTATTTCATTCCTTACTGTAAAGTGATTGGCTGACCATTTCTAGCATTCTGAATTAACATCACACTCACAACAAAACTATTGAGGCAAATGTCACCGGGCAACCTGTATTGGGGGGGGGCTTAAGCAGGTTTTCGTTTGAAAGCTTAAGCAGCTGAAAATGTAAGCACTCATCCTTACTCTAAGGCACAGAGGATAACTGTCTAAAGGTCCCATTCCAGAAAAGGATCTTAATGCTGCATCTGTGGTAACTAACTGACTTTAACAAAGACTTAAGTCAATCGTACTGTGAATTCCTAACATTATCACAGATTTGGATCTGCTGTAATTCCTTGCTGATAAACCTGCCAAAACTCTATTTGTCAAATATTAAGAACTCCCTTACCCTGACATACAGTTACAACACGAACAGCACAAATATCCCTTTCTGGAATAAGTAGTGATTACCAATCACTACAGGCTACAAATGGGATCAAACTATTTGGTGAATGTTATATACTAATCGTGGGATACACAACCCTAAACAAGGTCTCATGTCCACCTTGGTGATGGTAAAGGTATTATGACTTACCCTCCTTCCCCTGAGATGCCAGCCCCACTCCTCATGGCTGCCAGTCTCTGCTCCTCAGCACTAATGCTGGTGGCATGCTGCATCTGTTACATACACAGTATGTCATTAGTGACCTTAGATTTACACCAAAAATAGGGTGCTAAGCAACAACTCACTGTGTGGTTACATCTTCCTTCTCCATCGAATTTGCCCAACATTTCAAAGTTTTTGTACTCCAACGTTGGTGTGACACTTTATAAGTCATAGGATCATAATGAGTCTTCTATGTTTATTGTTGCTGAGTTCATTTTGCTGTGATCAATCATCTACGGTCCTTTGAACTATGTTCTTCCTATTGTTGATAAATTGCATGATAAAGCACGAACACCTTTACCAAAATATTTTTAAAGAGTGAGAATTCAGTATTTAATGGAGTATTCATCAAAACTTATAACATTCAACATACTGCACACTCAACATCGTAGAATGTTTCCACCCACAAAGTTCACATGTCCCTGTACCACTACCACCAATATAACATTATTCCATACACCAGTGTTTACAGCTTCCAAAATTCTAAGCCAGACATATGGACAAGTAAATTAAAAAAATTTCCAGTCTAGGGACAAACTTGTCCAATTCTCAACAACAACAACAAATATGAGATTTCTGAATACTTTCCTGTTCGTAGGCATCACAATAAACTATATAGCACTAACCTGCCATGCATTGAGTTGAAGTAAGCTGAAAGTACACTTGTTGTGATTGGTTATCGTAACTGTACAATTGTAAATAGTATAACATAATTATCATAATACCTTAGGCACCCCAAATCTGCTGGTATTATGAAATATTTACTGTCAGCAGTAATAATATTTACCAGACCACTAGAGGGGCTACTTTTGAAATTTGACCGTTCAAGATGAAAATAGAACATTCCAGATGGTCAGCAATTTTTCCTGATCACATGATCCTGTTTACCAAATCTACCAGTTTAATACTGTACAACTCACCTCAAAGATGGTGTCTTCACAGAAGTTGACAAAGCTCTCCAGCTTCTCCTTGTCACCTCCCTCATTAACCACGCTGTGCAGGAAGGAACGTTTCGACTCCTAAAACACGAAACATACATTTAATACTTTCAGAGAATTATGTAATTGTCTTTGTCCAGAACAAATTCATAACTGACATGGTCCAGCAACAGAAGGATCTACCCTATCAACCAATGCAGCCAACCAAATTTTATCTAATGTTAAATAAACTATCAATCATTTCAATTTCAATTCAAAGGGTAGAGTCAGAGTATTTATTAAACACAGATTCTACTTAGCAAACTATGCTGATCGTTTGACACAATGCAATCCAGTGATTGACATCATGAGCATCAATCTGGGAAACATGATGACAAGAATCAGTCTGGTCAATGAGCCTGACCACCTGTTTCTGAATAGTCCATTCAAGAATCAATGAAAAGTGATCCATCACCTGACCATTCAGATATCAATGTTACATCTCATTTGCAAAAGTAATGACCCAGTCAGAGTTAGCAAGCTGTAATTGAGCTTGCATGTCTGTGTGGTACCTTGATCTGGGGCTTCTCCCACTGGTCGATATGAGACTGTTTGATCTCGAAGTAGACTCTCTCTATCCTGTTGGCGCTACCCATGATCTCAATCCTGCCCAGGTAGGGTGTGAAGTAGTCCAGCACACTACGAGCCTTCTCCAGCATACGCTCAAGTCTGGGAAAGAAAGAGCTTGTTGCATATGGTGTCCCATATTGAAATCAAATCTGATGATACGTCAATGTCAGACTGAACACTATTCATCTTTTTCAAGACATCTCAACTTAATAAGTTACACAGCCCAAAGTGTTGCAACCCTTAAGACATAAAAGCTTTGATGAAACCCATGGTCAGACATATGGTGCACACAAACCAAGCAGAATAACCAGAGTGAATAAGGGATTCAGACCCAGTGACCATCTAGTACTAACCTTGGTTCATTCGGCATGTGTTCTGACAGGTTAGTGAGGAGGACAGCCATGGTGAAGCCAATGTCCTTGGCGGGATTGTGGAACCTGTCCGTGAACTCGTGGAAGTCCACCTTGCCATCATGGTTGGCGTCAACACACATCATGATGTACTCAATCTCCTCCCTGGCAATACAGCAACATTAAAAATACCTTAACACAAGGTTCACCACAAATTCAACATCGGATGGGGCATTGGTTTAAAAAGGTACCATCCCATGATACAATTTCAGCACTGCAAGCCAAAAATAACCATTATGAAAATATTATCATGCAGCTGAAAACCACTCACACATAAAGTATTCAGTATACACTATTTTAAATCTAACCGCACATTCCCCAATGAACATGTTACTGCATTTTAAAAATTATTAATAACGACATCAAGCAACAGATCAGCCTGCAATAATAAATGGTTATTTGACATGAGTATATAAAAGTTAAGAGTGTGTTTGATGGGTTAATATCATGCAAACATTTAACCCTGTATATAATTCTGTAAAAGTACTTAAGGCCGGACCATTTATATTTCTTGTTTTACAGACTTTTGTCCTCACAAAACGTAAAGGCAGGAGGAAAATAAAAATAGAAATAATATCACCAGTCAAAGTAACATTCCTTCTAAATAATAAAAGTATTTAATTCAGGCAATTTATGAAGTGTATATGGGGTAAAAAAAAACTAAAAGAAATTGTCTTGTAAGTTGGCCAATAAACACTTTAGGACTATATCTTTTAATTGGGTAAAATAGATTTTTTTTCTTATTCTTGGAAATATACAACCAGTGGATTCGTAAAACAAGAAATAAAATTGGTCGGGCCTAACATATAAGCCCATCAATCAGCCACCTCAAAACTAAACAATACATATCAGCCAGAACAGCGTCATATGACTCAGCTGATGTTTCATGCGCTACACTGCCAAAACTTGCAGGGTATTTTTGTGATATGGTCCGAAAACAGATGAAAAATGGGCAAAAAACATTTTAAATGGATTTCAAATCAATTAGAGCATGGAACAATGTTTCTGTTCTGGTGCCACACATCAGATACTGAATGAGGTGAGATCTATGCTATTTAACACTGAAACATTCTCACTTATCCAGTTACTTATATCACCATTCTACTGGTGAACATATTTGGGACCTGTTTGCCACTTTGCCAACATGTCAATCACTCCTATCATAAACTTAGTGCAGTTCTTCTCTCACTCATGTGTGGACATCCATTACTAGCACTGAATCATTCAACTCCTGATGAAAACAATGTGATGGTAGCGCAGCAACTACGTCCAGGATATTTATCTGGACAAGATAGAGATAAAATACACAGGATAGTGAAAGTTGATATGGAATCAAACTTATGTTTATGCCAGGATGGCCCTAAGCTTTTATCCAGTAAGCTACCCAAACACTTTTAACAACTCGATTCCACTGCATAACTGTGATATTGCCGAGTTCAGCATAAAATATAAAACGGCATGTACAACTAACTACTTGACATGTGACATACACAAAATGGAAGAACATCCAGAGCATTCTGTGTTTCTTTAATCAGAGGTAAATATATCAACATCATATAGTCATAAAGAATCTTCAGCAAACTACTCGGTGACTGAAATTTTAAGAAACAACCAGTGCAGGAACAATGATGCCCGATCAACCCAAGGAACTTGTCTGATCAATTCAGTTGTCTCAGCAAACACAGAAGGCTGGGTACTTGTTCTAAAACCAATGGGTTACTAGTAAATCAACCTGTGAAGATCCATGTTAGAACTGATCTCCAGTAACCCCTGCTTGTCGTAAGAGGCAACTAACAGCGATCAGGCTCACTGTCATCATATCACGATTCTCTAGATCCATGTTGAAGCTGTTGATCACTGGACTGTCTGGTCCAAACTCGATTGTGTACAGACCACCGCCATATAGCTGGAATATTGCTAAATGCGGTAGAAAACTAAGATCATGCACTCACTCTTAAATAATGAAATATGAAACTCTGCAGGTTAAACCCTGGGAATTCAGACACCACTGTCAGTATGCCACAGAAAGCAGCAATATCTATGAAACATGTAGAAACTCAGTAGCTTGTTACACTTTACTACTGAGCACGCACTGCAGGCTGCTGTAACAACAACCTGAATCATCATCAATAGAAACAATCTTAAAATGGATCTATACACCTAGAAAAATGTTAAGCACCACCTGTATATTTTGTATATCCACGGTTTCCTTACGAATGACATTCTGTATAAAAGGTTTTGTTGCTTTTATTCCCAAAAATATTTTGAAAATATTATTACATGACACTGTATTTACTGCCACACTAAGCAATATTCAAGCTGTAAAGCAGCGGACAGTAATAACTGAATCTGGGCCAGACAACCCAGTGATCAACAGCATGAGCATCAATGTATGATGCAATGATCTCTTTATTAAAAGTGTCAATAACACAGTATTTCCTCAGCCGGCAGTTTGGTCAAGAACAAACAAGAACATTTTGATAGTTAATATATTTAAGTAGCTGTATGTAACATGTCATTTTGTGTACAAGTATATGTGTTTTATCACAAAATCTGAAAATATGATTCACACAAAATATAATTCTATATGGAAAATATATCCATTTTGCTTAACATTATTCTAGGTGTATACACATAAACTGGGTGACACTCACAGCAAACATGGAAAACATTGGTCATGTCAACACCACAGGTAGAGTCATTCTTGATGTTTTTAATGTCTCTAGACTATCAAATGAAGGGAAGATTATGAAACATCAGGGATAATGTAACGTCACTCATGGGATAATGTAACATCACTCGTGGAACCCCACACTCATGCCCACTTACTCCGAGTAGAACTTTTGGGCTTCAAGAGCACGACGGAACTCTTTATGTGATATCCAACCATCATTGTTGGTATCAAACTCCTATAGACAGAAACATGTACATTGTAGATACAGAACCACAGACCAGCCACAGTGTAACAAGTGGAGATGACAGCTGCAGCACCAGTACTTCCAACAATACACAGCCCCTTATTGCAATGTCTTCTGTGACAATCTTCAAACGGAAAGGAAAGATGCCATATTTTTGTTGGGATGAGCACTAGGAATTTTGATCTGGACCAAATTTCTTGTCAAAACTTCAAGACAATTTTTCTTTGAAAAAAAGACTCAAATGATTTTTTATCAAAGAAATTTTTAAAAACCCAAACAAATAAATAAACTTAATTCAAATATTTTTGGGAACAAATTCTCCCCAAAATCCTAATCCTAATGAGTAGGATGATGCCCTCTCTGCAATATTCAATCCATTCCCTGTCTGGAATCAGAAAAAATGAACCCACACTATCACACTATAATTGAAACAAACCCATGTCTTGGGATGATTCACTGCTAAGCCATCTACTGCTTGTCAAACTTTTACAAGGAATGCACTGTGTATGGTTGACATTCAAGTCTTGCTGTAGCCAACATCTACACTTGACAACAACTCTGGTTGGTCTGTGAAGGAACTCCATGTCAAAAGTTGTACAAACCGTGTGTATGCTTTCTGACTGTCCATGGCTTTCCGAAACTCTTTGGCAGATATGTACCCATCATGATTTGTATCAAATTCCTTCATGTTGCATTAAATAAAGCATACATCATGAACAAAATATTTCAAAAGGCATGTTTATAAAATATGATCATGTACAATGGACATTTCACATTACAACTGAAACATTTATGTTTAAAAAATCACATTTCTCATAAAATTAATCACATTTGTAATCCAAAAACAATTAATGTCTAATTTGCACTGTTAATGGCAATGTAAAGAATTTAATTGATTCCATTACTAGGTAATTCTTTCATTTGAGACATTTTTTTTAGTGTTATTGTGTTTTGTGACTGACTTTTCTACCATGATGAAGTACATGTAAAGATATAAGATTGATGTTCTCACCAAGAATGCTTCAGAAGTGGTCAGGTCCTTCATCTTGAGGAATATGTCGAAGAACTTGAGGATCATCTGAGGAAAAGATGTGACATAAGATGAGTAACTTGAGTAACCAAGCAAAGCACATACCTGAAACTGGAGCACATACCTGACAGTATGGAGCACACATCAACGTGCCACTAGCAGGAGTCAGGAATTTCGAAACTCACCTCCACATTGCTGGATGACTCAACCAGAGTGTCAACCATCTGTTTTCCAATTGGTCCATTCATCACATTGCCTAGAATGAGAGAAGAGAAACTATACAGTCAACCCAGGACAACCTAGGACATGCAGCAGAAACTAGCATTACATAAGACAACCTATGACCTACAGAAGACTAGTGTTACATAAGACAACCTAGGACCTGCAGAAGAGACTAGCATTACATTATATATAGCCAACCCCATTACAACCTGGGACATGCAGCAGATACTAGCGTTACAGAAGATCCAGCCAACCCAGGACAACCTATGACCTGCAGAAGAGACTAGCGTTACAGAAGATAAAGTCAACCCAGGACAACCTAGGACATGCAGCAGAGACTAGCGTTACAGAAGATCCAGCCAACCCAGGACAACCTAGGACATGCAGAAGAGACTAGCGTTACAGAAGATCCAGCCAACCCAGGACAACCTAGGACATGCAGCAGAGACTAGCGTTACAGAAGATCCAGCCAACCCAGGACAACCTAGGACCTGCAGCAGAGACTAGCGTTACAGAAGATCCAGCCAACCCAGGACAACCTAGGACATGCAGCAGAGACTAGCGTTACAGAAGATCCAGCCAACCCAGGACAACCTAGGACATGCAGCAGAGACTAGCGTTACAGAAGATAAAGTCAACCCAGGACAACCTAGGACATGCAGCAGAGACTAGCGTTACAGAAGATCCAGCCAACCCAGGACAACCTAGGACATGCAGCAGAGACTAGCGTTACAGAAGATAAAGTCAACCCAGGACAACCTAGGACATGCAGAAGAGACTAGCGTTACAGAAGATCCAGCCAACCCAGGACAACCTATGACCTGCAGAAGAGACTAGCGTTACAGAAGATAAAGTCAACCCAGGACAACCTAGGACATGCAGAAGACTAGCATTACAGAAGATCCAGCCAACCCAGGACAACCTATGACCTGCAGAAGAGACTTGCGTTACAGAAGATAAAGTCAACCCAGGACAACCTAGGACATGCAGAAGAGATTAGCATTACATTATATATAGCCAACCCCATTACAACTTGGGACCTGCAGCAGAGACTAGCGTTACAGAAGATCCAGCCAACCCAGGACAACCTAGGACATGCAGAAGAGACTAGCGTTACAGAAGATCCAGCCAACCCAGGACAACCTAGGACATGCAGCAGAGACTAGCGTTACAGAAGATAAAGTCAACCCAGGACAACCTAGGACATGCAGCAGAGACTAGCGTTACAGAAGATTCAGCCAACCCAGGACAACCTAGGACATGCAGCAGAGACTAGCGCTACAGAAGATCCAGCCAACCCAGGACAACCCTTCACCTTCTACTTCACATTCCCTCATTACATCAGGCCCAGGTGGCATTCTTACTTGGCCCCACATTTGCAAATATTGGGCACACTAAGAATGCCATCTGCGACCTTTTCCCCAGTAAACAAGATCCACCGATTCCAACACTATATAGCAGGTCCTCCCACCACCCACCTTCCAACATGGACAGCAACATGATCATCATTTCCTTCTGCAGCTTCATGAACTCCCTCAGCAGGTCCAGCTGATCTGGGTCCTGGAACAGAAGGAATACAGCCATCATGAACCATGTCCCAAGATGGCTTAAACACTGCCAGGAATAATAAGAATAGGCCATTTATATAGTGTATTTCCACATCACAGGGATATGCTCAAAATGCTTCCTGAGCTCAAATTAAGCCTACATATAGATGCCAGGTACAGATGACTAAAAGTCACTTTTAGTGGAGAAATAGATGAGTCATGGCTTCAATGCACTTAGGGAAGGAGATGGTTTTAACTCAAATGGGAGAAAATTCCACTGAGATGTTGCTGCATATGTTTGAAATGGTTTTATAGCCAAAAGATTTTAGATTATAGCTTGGGACAGCAAGTAACAGTTGTTGAGATAAGTGCAGAGGGTAATATGTCTGTAGGTCTTGAAGGTAGGAAGGTCCTGAGCTGTAGAAAGACTGATAGGTATGTGGCGTGACCAACCTTTGAGAGTTTGTCCTGCATGTGGGAGAAGATGTAGAGGAAGCCTCCAACAGCATCCCACAGCCTACTGTGAGCAAGAGCCAGCTGGTTCAAAGAACAAGGACCCTAGAACAAGAATAACAGTACATTATCCACAGTGTTATCCACATGTATTAGTGAGCACAACAGAAGTATGTATTACCTATAGATATCCTAGTTAAACAAATATAAAAAAAACGTTATGATATTGTTGCGTCATCTTCTCAAAACCTTGTTACCCGTGTCTGGTCATGTTTCACACATTAAAGTGTCATCATGTCTCAACTACCTCAATGTAGTGTCCAACCTGATGTTTGCATTGTCTAGTTGGGTCTCACCTGTATGTCTCCAATTGTCTCATTGTGATAGCTTTCAAACTGACCATTCCAATGTTAAGTTGTAACTCACCTGAACTGTCTTATTGTGTCGCACTTGTATGTCTCACTGTCTTACCTCTCTCATCATACGACAATGTCAACCCTGACTGTCCCATTGTCAAATCATGACTCACATGCATTGTCTGGTTTTGTCTCACCTTTAAATCTTGCCATGTTCCCTCTGTTTCATTGTATGGTAACATCAAACCTGTCTGTCTCATATACAAATCATGACTCACATGCATTGTATCTCACCTTTCTGTCTCATCATGTCTCACCTGAATGTATTCAGACAGTGTACAGAAGACCTGCTTGGCAACCATGATGGCTCGGCAGAAGTTCTCCTTGCCCGCCACATCAATGACATCCTTCCCTGAGTAGTGCCAGTAGAAGTCCATGATGGATTCCTGAAGTCAACACAGGTAACTCATCAAGTTTGTTGCCATGTCACATCTATCTTTACCATTGACCTTATTTGCTTTTAGCAGGTGAAATGATACTAAACAGTATTCCAAATATATTCCAGATATCAAAATAAGTGCTGTACATAATGCATCAAAACTTGACTTCCTAACCAAAACAAACTGCATTTAATTTTAATACAAACACCTGAACCAATTCAAATACATGCCATAAGTATTTAGGATTCAATAATTACAATCCAAAATGCCAGGTTTAGGTGACATCTGATCTGAAGCATGACCCACTGACCTTGAGTCTTGGGGAGAAGGCAACTTTGAAGATGATGATGATGAAGTTGACGAGGATCTAATCATCTGCTTATCCCCTCACAAAACATTACGTCCCAACACAAATCCCACAACCGTCATTCTGAAAAGCTATGTATAAACCCGACCTTTCCTACTTAAGGAATGACCATGTTGTCAACTTCTGAAGAATCCCACCCCTACTTACTTGGAGTCTGAGTAGGTAGTCCACAGTACAGATGATGATGTTGACGGTGGTGGTGTTGCCGGCCTGGGTGCGCAGGTAGTTCTGGAACTCCAGGTTATGACCTTCACACATCAGTTGCAGGAAGCGGAACAACTTGCAGGTGAATTCGGCAGCGTTCTTGTCTGCTGAAGCTGCGTCTGTGCTCATTCCAAGTCCCTCAGCCTTGTTGGTACGTTCAAAGGCGTCAAGGTCAAGAACACTGAAAATGGCAGCAAGGTGATAGATGGAACAGGGACTTTTATGACAAGCTTACATCATTTATTTTTCATCAGTGACAACTTTATATGGCAAGCATGGAAACTCAAAATCACATTCAGCTACTTCTTGCCACCTAAAACAAGATGCCACCTGCAGCACCTAGACGCTGGGATTATCCAGTCATTCAAGGCTCACTACAGGAGACATCAACTCAATCACCTTGATTTTTGCATAGAAATCAGTTAACGATTTCTTATACCCTTGTATATCAATATGTGGATCAAAGTTAAATCTGAATGATGTGTGTATTCATTAGAGCACATTGGTTTACTGTAAACATATGTCTTTTTCGCTTGGTGCAGATTTCATGGCATTGACAATTTAGACTACATCGCACAGTCAATTATTCACGCAATCAATAATTGAATTAACTGCCAGCCGTCTGTTAGGTCAATGACCGCGTGACTTCACATTGTCAGGAGGCATGTATTGCTTACTCACAGGAAATCCCTACCTGCACGATATACATATACGATATACAGTAATATCTTTCCTCAACAGAGCAACAGATAAGCTGCGTGTTTGCATTTGCACTATAGAAAAGTTGAAATACACAAAAAACATAAATGCCAATGCATGAAAAACACTAAATATTTACGTGTACACTGTCAAAATAGAATATCAAAGGTGGTTTATGAACCCTTCCCTGATTGACCCATGTGAAAATAGCAACCAATCAAATAGCTGTTTTATTTCTGTAAACAAACGGATAACAGTAAGCAAGTGTAATCGAAAGCTTCCTCAAGCTCAAAGTAAAATGTCTAATTTTCATGCTTTACAAACAAGAAACAACTTTATTAGAGGACTGCTATATGCATTAACAGACAAGTGTTTCAGTCACTGTCAATTGCCAGTGATATTTTAAGTGAACTTGTAACATTAGCTACTCATGATGAAACAACATGATGGGAACACGGTTTTGGAAAAAAGAACTGTTATAGTGAAGACATGGCTGATGATGTGTTCTGGTAACACTAGGGTAGAAGGAATAAATGAAAGATTTATTTGGGGTGTACAAATTATCACGGTAAAATATTTTGTGCAAAAATGCGAAAATAAAACTTGTACATGTGCTATGTAACTGAGAAAAAAAGAATGGTCAACAAAGTAATGGCCTGTTTTCTGCGAGGCCAAAAAACCTTAATCCACCTGATGACTACACAAAGAATAAACCATTAGCCATTATTATTATATACTGAAGGAAATAAATTAGGGATCATTGGAAAGCACAAGTGTTTGTGTGGGGTTTTTTTAGGTTTCTTACAAGCTGTGTGATAAAAAGCTTGTGAAGAAACCTTGCAAAAAAAAAAAGAAGACTGTGCTTTCATGTGATCCTTTATTTTTCCCCGTCAGTATACTGATAAGCTTGCCATAGCAACTTTTGAAATCACATGCCTAACAGCTATACCAACGAGTTATATTATGAATACCAGCAAAAGACAAAGACAAAGTGAAACTCACCTGCACTGCTGCATCAAACCAGCCACTGAAGTAAAGAAAGCCACATCTTTCTTGTCCTTCAAATGTTGCAACATTTTCTGAAAAGAAAATTATATTTCAAAATAACTGTTATTTCCAAAATTTCTTGTTCAGAACAGAAACAGATGTGTGGCTGAAAGTCCCCAAATGCCTTTACTGATTGAAAGATGTAGTAAAAACACTGTCATTTAGCATGTCTTAATGGATATCTCCCAGACTTTCATACTGATATGTCATGTTTCTTACATCTATTTGACAGTCAATACTCTGATTGTTCATTATCAGACAAAGAATTCTGCAGTACTCAGGCCATCTGATGAAGACCTGAATCTAATCAAGTCTGGAACAGACAAACCAGTGCTTGTTTTTTCAACGTAGGCCATCAGACGAAGACCTGAATCTAATCAAGTCTCGACCTGACAAACCTGTGATTTGTTTCTGAATGCGGTCCCGTCTGACCAAACAAACTACAAAGTAAGAAACATAAGTTACTGAGGACGTTTCTAATCCTTCTGAAACCCTGAGCTGTGACACAACTCACCTTTTGTACATCCACATTTCCACCCCTGAGTAGTGAGATGCCAAGCTCAATGGTATTGGTCACCATAGGGCCAAGCTCACCTAGACGAACAAGGTAGTCCAATTAGTTTATCATAGACCATAGACAACTATAGAGATCTTCAGCTGTGACCACTAAATACTACAAGACATGTTCAGCTATGACACCAGAAACTACAGAGATCTTCAGCTGTGACCACTAAAAACTATCTTGATATTTAGCTGTGGCCACTGAAAACTATATTGGTGTTTAGCTGTGATCATTAAAAACTTTAGAAACCTTTATCTGTGCCCACTAAGAACTACTGAGACGTTTAGCTATGCATCTATCTTTCATTAAAAACTTCAATCTTCATTGTAGTGGCCCACCTTTTAACAAATATATTCTGAATAAGAACACAGTCTGTCTCAGACAGCACAACTGTAAGAGAAAATTTAGTCCAAACCACTAGCTCAAGTCAAAGGTTACCTCTGCTGGCACCCATATAGAGAAGCACCATCTCTGCAGCACCGCGGTCAGCCAGCCGCGACTGTTCAGACAACAACTTCTGCTTCTCCATTTCCTGTTCCTAAATACACACAACATGACACAGTTAGACAGGAGGACATGCATCTTCTTCATCGTCAGTAGAAAGAACAATTAGAAGGACAATTCCCCAACTTGTGGCCATGCAGAGTAAGGACTACGCATTCACTAGTGGCTAGGTACTACTGGGATAAACCCTCCAGTGCAACTTGACGTATCGTCATTCACTACTCGGTGCCAAACCAAAGTACAAGGTGTCGATGATGATGGTGATGGCAGAAATGACATAAATTTCACATTTTCATTTTATGATCTACTAATGAAACTTGATGTCGAGTCAATTTGCCAAATTAGTTCTACGAATAGGGTTTCTGTATTTCTGTTTTACAACTTAAAGATGTCTGTATCATTTTTACAATATCATTCTTTAATATTTAATTGTTTTTCATTTTGATTTCACTCCATTTGCATTTGTAAACATACCAGAACAATCTCAAAAGATTTAAGTTTGCAGACCTCAAGGTATTTGAAAAGATATTTGGATAGGTTTCATAAATATATTTCCTACTACAGACTAACAGAAAACGATAATGACAATACTGAAAGAGACTAGGAAAGATTGTTTAACAATTGTGATAGTGCTACTACAATGAAACTCTACAGAAACATTATGTTGTAATTTTACATAATTTAATGGCATAAAAAGGATGTTTTAAAAATATAATAAGGCAGTTAAAATTCCATTTAGAAAAGGTGAACATTACTAAACCAGCATCAAGATAATATAAAATACACGTGCATATATTTACATTAAATCTTTAGCAAGTTAATGAAGTGCAACAATTTTCAACAAAATTCAAAAGAAAATGTATTTAACTCATAAAACACACATGAAAATTATACATATAAAAAAAATGGAATTACCATAAAAATATCTGTTCATTTAAAGATACAGTTTTCTCAGTAAACAACACCTGTTTTGATATAGCACTGTATATGTCTACGCTATCAATATGTATATGATATATGATGCTAGTGTATATATGAGTGCAGTACAGGTATACGTCTATATAGCACAATACAATCCACCACAGACTAAGGGCTATCTAGGAACTACAGCACTATACAGGGGTGGGGAGGGGCATGGTGCGAGGGTACGGCTGGCGGCAGATTATCATGAAGCTGTGAGTATATTTTTGGCAGGGCACATTACGTGTGGGCACATAGAACAGGGCACACTGTAAATGGGCATACAAAGTCATATTGAATTCCTAACTCACCTGAAAAAATTGTCAATTTTCTTAAAATAATTTTCTTCTACTAACATTAATAACGCAATTTCTCAGTATGAAAAATAATATATAATTACATGGAAATGAAATACAGTTCTGCATCAGGACATAAGAAAATATTTCTTACATTGATACCTATTTTGTTAAATTTACTAAAAAATGTAAAGATATAATTAATTGAACAAGGAAGATATTACAGCTATTTTGTCTTGCATTTCAAACAAGTGTAAAACTTCACTACACAGCCAGAAACTGATTTAACACTTGCAGCTTGATCTTATAAGAGCACTAACAGTCTCTAGGTTTCTACAAAGTGAAAGTGTCGTCTACCACAAATATAGAACAGGAACAACAGTTAACATTACATCTGAATTGCAGCAGAGATAGTAGTACCTTTAACAAATCCAGTTTGATCTGATGCAAACAGCAAAATCAAATATACTCAAATATTCACATTGATTCACTTTGAGGAGTCTCCTTGAGTATTCATAAGATTCAATTTGAATATTTCACTCAAATATTCACACTGATTCACTCGTGTTTTTCCCTCAAATATTCACAATATCCACTTTGAGTATTCCCTCAAATATTCCCACTGATTCACCTTGGCTATTTCCCGCAAATATTCACACTGATTCGCCTTGGCTATTTCCCTCAAATATTCACACTGATTCGCCTTGGCTATTTCCCGCAAATATTCACACTGATTCGCCTTGGCTATTTCCCTCAAATATTCACACTGATTCGCCTTGGCTATTTCCCGCAAATATTCACACTGATTCGCCTTGGCTATTTCCCGCAAATATTCACACTGATTCACTTGAAGTCTCAGTTACATATACTATAACTATAAAGATGTTGATTTGTATCATGGCAGTCTTTAATACTGCAAGGTTTTCAAATCATATTTGAGACCTTACAAACATCTACAGCTGTTATATATGCAGATGCAGTGTTGTTGATTAAAAGCACCATAGAGTTCCACATAAAGCATGGATCTTGTTGAACGGAAATGCAATGCAATACTTAAAAGCATTACTGCATCAAAGAAATGTTGAAAAATGCTTGCAACAGAGAGATTTGGTTACATGGTGAAAATACAGGTGTATTCATTTTAGAAATCTCTGCATTACGAGGTTTGTCAAAGCAAAGCCCACACATGTGAATAAAAATGTTTTTAGTTGCCTGGAATAATTAGTGACCCCACAAGAAAACATCCAGTTTGAAAATTATTTCATTATACCACTTGTTATCTTAATTTCAGGTAAAATGTTTGAAAAGATTCTTCTAAAGATTATATTTAAAGAAAATCTGATTATCATTAAAGCATTTAAACTCAGTAATTAACATACGCATGTGTATCATTCATCCTTATAGTTGATTTACACTAAGTGAGTGAACAAGGAAGTCTTTATGTCCTGTTTAGCAATATTCCAGTCAAACAGCAGCACGGCCTAGATTTTCGAAGCTCTCTTAGTGCTAAGATTGTTATAAGTGTCATATCTTAACAATCATTTACAACTATCTTAGCGCTAAGAGAGCTTTGAAAATCTGGACCCAGGTTATCAGCAAACACAGTCAACTGAACCATGGTCTCCAATGTGACAACCAAACTCTGCAACCACTTCCTTAACCCACCACTCATGTTTTTAAAAAGTGTTTTCCTTACAATATGATGATTACAATGTATTATACAAATTGATATTAACAATTCAGTATAGACAATTTAGGGGAAAAGGCAATCTGGAATTATAAACGTGCCTTGTAATATTTTCATAATACTAATGTTGGACAAATCACAAGATCAAAATTACTAGGTATTTACACACATACATACAATAGACTTCAGTCAGATTGTTTACAGTGTTTGTTGTTAGACTTGGAATGGAACTGTTTATGAAAATGTAAGAGAGGTTACATGATGACTACAATAGTGGCCATAATCCTTCAGTTAACCCAAATATATTAGACAACACCAGACATCCCAGCTGGCCATGTACTTGTCCACATTAAAAACAAAACACCCAACAACCCTCCATACTAAGAAAAAGGATGTTAACCCATTGGTAAGGGAAACACTAGTATTAATGGTCATCCTCTAAACAACTGCTTATCACTGTTTTCTTATCTAGAAACTTTTCATTTTCATCTATAAGTTATCAACATTTATGTGGCCTTGATATTCATGCTGATTATGTCTGGAAGACATTGCTGAATTGGTTTTAATGGTTAAAATGTGAATAATTCACCTGTTCAATGGAGATCGTGTCATTAAACAGCAAGTTATGATTTTTGTGGACACTGCAAGTACATGTACTGAACAGATAGTGACTGCTGGAATGTTTAAGTGAGCATGTAAGCGCTGTGGTAAGAAGTAGATCTAGATGGATGAGTGTAGGAAGCAGGTGATCACAAAATATCTCACCTCGAAGGACGGTCCCGGACCCTCGTCCTCCCCACCATCATCGTCATCATCGTCATCTTCACCACTGCAGCTCTGTGAAGAATAGCATACAGCTCAGTAATGAACACATGAAACTATGATGTCATAACAATAAACAAAATGTCTGACAAAAATTTGTTCCAAATTTCAGGAAAAAATAAAGATCAAATGTTTTTCATATCTCTTATGATCTAAGACCAAGCATTATATTTTCAGTTCATGGATTTTTGTCACCAAAAATTAAGGTTGGTAGATAAAAAGATTACATTATCAAAATGACATTTCTTATGAAAGTCCAGAAAGAAGCAACAAGGGACAGAAGTTAGAAAAGAAACCTATTTAAAGCAACCTCTCGCCCAATATTTACTTGGCAAGAGTCCCAATACATATTTATGACAATAGTAACCACGTTTCTATTGGTTCTTTTAACACCGATTTCAATGAAAAGCAATAACTATCAATTTTCATCTTATTAACAATCATCATCTTGTCGGCAAGTGAATTAACTGACTGGCTTTGAAAAGAGAAGACTTGCCTTAACATGAAAGCAGCTTGATGTCTGGCTAGAAACTATTCCACTATGCAATAAGGTGGTACTCACCTTTGCCATGATTTCAGCATAGGACATGTACAGGGGATCTTCTGGAAGACTACTCTGCTGCTCTTTGGTTGCTGCCCGACTAAGGCATGTGATAAGCTGAGACAGAGGGTCTGGTTTAACTTCTTCTTCTTCCTTCTTCTCCCCTTCATCTTCTTTCTCACTGGCTTGCTGCATTGTTACATGTACTTTCAATCAGCACATTTCAGAGATGTAGTTCAGAATCTAATACATCCAAGTTTGTTCAAAACTGATTACATCTGTTCTTGTTCAGAATCAAATACATCCACTTTTCTTCAGAATCAAATACATCCACTTTTCTTCAGAATCAAATACATCAATTTTTCTTCATAAACAAATACATTCATTTAGTTTCAGAATCAAATTCATCTCTATTTTTACAGAATTGTGCATATTATTCAAAACTAAACAAACTAAATCCTACACATTGCCAATTCTCAGTAATTACACAGCAAAACTGACAAAGAACTCACTGTGAGGTCTGTGATGAGGATGTTCTTGTCCAGTTCCTCAGTTTCTAGCCACAACACCTTGTAGGACTTCAGGAATAAGTTGATGGCACGATGTCTGCAGAAGAAGTTACAATAACATGCCTTAAGCTTTACCTTTAAACAGAAAACTTATCACTTTCCAGAAGTCACTGCCAATAATTGTACACCAACAGGAACAATAGTAAAAAGCTATCTGGAAATTTGTAAACAATCAAGACTTGACCAGACAGTCCAATGATCGATACTGTGAGCAACATTATACCAGTCAATCACCAAGTTATCTAACCTGACCTCAACATCAATCCCTCAAAACAGTCATATATCATGATTTCTATACAGGAATACCTATGAGAGATTTGAAGAAGTACCTGGGGAGACTGTGAAGAGGTATCATCCTGAAGCATGCCATGACAGCTCTCTTCCTCTGAGACGAAATTACCTTCTTCCAAGCACTCTTTAAACCAATGTGGGGGTGCTCAACCTAGGAAACACAAGCATCTCTAATGTCACCAAAATCATATAAGCTAATGAACATAACATAAGCTCTTTGACACTGAATATATCATAGGGGTTAACACAGTAGTATATCTCTTGTGTACAATATCACTGCTAACGTCAAGGCTGTCAGCTTGTAGACATTTATCAAGACTTAACAATAAATTAATATTTTATTGAGTGATCAGTATATATTAATAATTAGTCCATAAAACTTTTCACCAAAATAAAATGATAAAACTTCCCCAAGATGTCACTCTAGATCATATATGATGGCAATTCACCATTCCGAGTGCATAAAATATCAGTTTTCTCAATTTTAATTTTAGCAGTACACAGAAGTGTGGAGGTCTCATAAAATCAACTGATAGTGAAGGCTTGGGTCATGCTTGGGAAGCATACGTTAAGTTAGTTCCAAGTGATACACTTTTAGTGTTACAGAAGGTCAAGTTTGTACTGGTGAATTATGAGATGTTATTATGGAAAATATATTTTGAAAAGTCAACTTAGATATCTTCAATGACTTGTTAATAAATACTCTGGTTTGTCTTTGGTGCCTGGAAATCTGCACTTAACAGTCCAATCGCAGGTGTTGACATATAGACTGAATATTCACAAAAAATCCTGCATGTAATACTTCAAGAGATTATACCATCTTCTCAAAGGCCAAACACTCTGCATTACAGCAGTACATCAACTATAAATGAATCCTGAACCACTTTCAGAAGCTGAAAACAAATCGTTCATACTTATGACGAAATGATGCATACATACATTTAACATGGAAGATCATTCATATAAACCAAGCAGGCAACACAAATGCCGTAGGTCATTGCAACATCCAAAACAGTTTGTATGTGGTGAATATCATATCAGTGAATACCATGGAATGTCATTCCCATGTCAAGAGCAGGTATCACCTGCTTGTGTCATACAACAGTACCAAGAGGCTACCGCAGGCGCCAAAGCAATTAACACAGGTGAATGCCATATGCATGAACACCATAATATCCTTGCTGTACCCAAAGCAACCAACACAGGCAATCACAATGTGTGAGAATTTCAGGAAGGTCATTGCCGATACACATGTCAAGCATAAAAGCCCGGAGTAGGGGTTTGAGGATCAACTTCTACAAACGTGTGCTTGTCTCCTCCGCTCATGAACAGCCATTGCTGGATTCTCCACCTAGAACAGGTACAATCACCTCAGACCTCCATACTACCTCCAACCACTTTGATAGATCTCCTTGTGCTCACATGTATATTCACTGCCCTGATACAGCATTTTCCATTGCAGAATGTGAATCCTCTCCCTTTGAGTATTGTACCAATATGATTTGGCATTGGGTATAAGGTTAGGCACGGATTCACAGTAATTCATCCACAAATGTTTGGTTACTACTTTGCCTTTAAAACTCAATGGCATGCATCTGGATATTTGAAGATATTAGTCCTCCGACACTGATGTTTCTACCAGTCAAACCACCTCCCAAAACCGTTTGTATATTAAACCCATTCTACAATCAAAATACGTAATGTTTTTTTTTCCATTAATTAAATGTGGCTCTGTAGGTAATTAAATGACTTATGTATAACTGACAACATTAGACTTCCTATCTGTTTCTAAAAGCCAACATAAAATTGGTTATGCTGGTAAATATGTCACTTGTTTCCAGCCAAGAAAAGGTTGGGTCTGTTGATTATATTGATATGAACACGACCATCCTTCCCACATCAGCTCCTCTATTCTACTTATGGCAGGGGACACCAGAAATGGGCTTCACACATTGTACCCATGGAATCCAGGTCTTCAAAATGACAAGCAGATGCTTTTATCCACTAGGTTACCCTACCGCTCCAGAATAAGTTTTAGTGTACTGGTGTTGAAGAATTATAGTTTATACACTTAGCTGTGGTGCTGTATAGATGCATCACAGGTAGAATGAACTAAAGACGGTTCCAATATCCCTTCTCCTGACAATGTATGGCGTTGTCATCTTCACAGTACAACAGATGAGTGGTTATTGTTGAGGTTAGGACAGAACAGATTCCACACACTGGTTCTTGAGTAATAATACAAACTAAGACAAAATAAAGTTTGTAACTTCACAAACATGCAGTTTGAGTAGAATAAAAACCATCCATGCCACAAAACAACCACAAACTTAGTGGAATGTATGTAATCAGTATCAAGGGAATTGTGAAAGCATTCAAATTTGTGATGAAAAAATGACCAAACCTATCCTTCATACTGAGTTAAAAAACATGATTAATTGTCTCTTTACATTTAAATGCTTCCACAATGAGATACATTATCATGATCGCAGCAATATTAATGCATAGTAACATTATAATGCTCCTTTTTAGTAAAATTTGCCAGCTGGATTCTTTGAATGAAGAAACAAATGATTAAGTTACAATGACTTTCATGAATCATGTGATTCTAAAAAGGAAGCATTATGGTAGCAGACTCTGGTTAATGTGGGACATACCCGCTTACATACTTAAATATCCCAAACATCCTGGCATCACCATCCAAAACAGAGCTTGTTGAATATCACTGAGAGATTTGAAACCATGCATGTTGCAAGATGAGTTAATTATGAAAAAATATGTTCATTTTATATTTTTCCCAAAGTATTTGGAAGAAATAGCAATTGCATCAAGGTAACATTTCTGCTAATATTTTATTTATTAACTGTTCTATATCTGCATTATAACAAACCATACTAAAAGTCCCTGACATACCCACACACCAGGGTATCATTATCTTTTTTCAAGTATCAAGGATTCACTCAGCTCTGATTTGAACCACATCAAATATGAACTTGTCTGATTCATGACACAATTCAGGCAGGACATGTGTACACCATGTCTGCCCTGCTAGTACAACTTGCAATGGTGCACAAGTAACTGTTTGTTAGATCAAGGAAGAGAAAGAGAAGATGCTATTTTAGTTTTTTGGAGACTATTCTTTAAGTCTGAAGCTAGAGACAATCTTCAAACTAATGATAGTACCAATTCTAACACTTGTGAATGCCTGTCTGCATTCGTTGTGCGGTGAGTTTGTAACAGGGCAAATCAAATACATATTTACTTTACCTGGCTTTGAATATTTTCCTGTGAACAAGATTCATAGGTCCTTCATATCGGAGTGAATAAGAATGTTGACAGCATACAAATTTGTTTAACCATATTACAACTGCACCTCAATTGATTCCATTTTTTTCATAAGTTTTCTATTACATTTTGAGTTTGTTTCAGTAAGCGAGTATGTCCATGGAACATGTTTGATGTTAAATAGTTGTAAAAAGCACAACCTTTACTGACTTCAGTATAATCCAGTAGTGATGTTTCATACAGAATCATGGTCTTACTTAGTTCTCTAAGATGGCTTTAGTTCTTGGCTGCATAAAAGTCCTCAGTAAACATTTTAGTAACTTCATGGAATATTACGGGCTGTAACCATTATGGACAGGAAAGGGAGTTAAATTGTTACATCTTTGGTTCAATCATAAAGATATTAATCCTGGGTTATCCCCTGTGTCAAGGCATCCTATGATGGTATGTAACCTGCATATCTTCACCTGCACAGCTTTAATTGGAGACTGGTTCTATTGACACAGTGCTAGACAGTTCATGTTCATGGTTTGATATCACCAATACTTTTTGTCTTGTCACACACAGATTGTTGCTTATGTCCTCAGCATTCAGATTTTCCTCCCTTCATAACATCTTTGACAGTATCACAATTTAAACACTATTCTGATTTAATTCAACAGAAAGCTTACTCATCAATGGCCACAAATCTGAATGTAAGATCAATAGTGAACTTGGCTTAAAAAGGCAGTTGGAATGACTGTTGATTCAAATCACATGACCAGGAGAAATTCCACTTTTGAATGTTGATCTCACAATCAGAATAGGCACGTTGACTGGTTGTAATTCTGTACTAGTTTAGAAGAGTTTCAGAGATAGTCACCTCTGACAGAAGGCCTGGGAAGGGGTCAGAATATTTATCACAACAGAATAGAAATATTCCACATGGAAATTGAGGATTTTGAGATTATTCATGAGCGATATTTGATATGTAATTACCATATAACCACCTCAAAACCCAAGTCATTATTAGCTTGCATCTTCTTTCAATCCACACTTACTAAAGGCAACAAATTTGTGAGATCACAAAGAAGATGATTATCACACTTTCTAGTAACCAGAAACACTGCTTTCTACATAAATACTAAACAAATCTCACAACAGTTGGATCAATTTTTGATGACACAAATCCTCTCGTCTGTCCTTGGCCTCCTTGGACAAAACAGTTCGAACAAACTTTCATTCCTTTGGGTTTGATCAGACCAGCAAGTCCAATTTAACCTAAAGTTGCTTTGTGCATGATGACACATGCCATGTGACCTGTTTCACAAAGTGTTCTTAAAGCTGCTGCTACTTCTTCTGTTCTTCTTACACTGATTTACAATGGTCATAACACTAACATCATTATGATCCAAAGATCATCCTAAATCTAAAGCATCGGAGGTATGTCAAACATTACACAAGATCACTTTGTACGTATTGTACCTGTTTCACAAAGTGATACTAAGGTTATATCAGTCAATGCTTCTTCTTTTCCAAAATAGACTTCAACAAATTTGAAGCACTAAGATCACATTGTGGAACAGATCCCAAATCATCACATGTAATCATCTTAGCACTAAAACTGACGTAACTCTGATGTCTACAAAGTCATGCCAGCAGTAGCTCCAAAATGACTGTATGTCCAATATTCATATCTTAATGTGTTTTGTTCAAGGAGGGTATAGCATTCTAGGATACATATCACCAAAAAATGAGCAAATATTATACTACTATCATCAAACAAAATTCTCATTAACAGTCACTGCACACTTGTCTTGTTAAAACATCTGTTGGAGTCAAATTTTCCATGTGAAATGAAGTTGATCATACTATGCACTACATACTTTACATACCAACATTTTAAATATAAACTGACACCTCAATCTGAATTATTACAGAAATCATCACTGTGTGGTCTAAAGCCATACTTGACTCCAGTGGCTGTTAAAGAAGAACCTAGAATTCTTCCAAGTTTTTACATTAAACCAGAATTAGATGAAGCCATTGTTTTGAACTTTGTCCTGCTGTTATCACTAATTTAATACCTTCAAGCACGAACTGTGGCCAAAGCCAACTCAGAATTTGTGGGGGTTTTTTCGACAGAAAAGTTTTCGCTTTTTCTAAAAAAAACTTTCAATTTAAGAAAGGTATTCATTCCAGGTATGTGACTGTGATATGACTCTGATTTACCGTTAAGGCTAAAATAAAAACATTCAAGGCAGAATAAACGTACTCCCATTTAAAAGGAAAACTTAAATACACATCATCGAATTCTGGTAAAGATAACCTTGGATTCCGAAGCATTTCATGAACTGCATCCTCAGTTATTCATTTCACAAAGACAAAAAAATTCCAATAACTGTTGAAACCTTTCATATTGCTGCAAGACAGTTTCACCAGAGATGTATGGATTACTAGGAACTCAAAGAAAAGAATGAGGATACATGCCATCAAATCTTGGTCTGACTGTGTGACTCCATAATAACACTAAACAACTCCAGTTAACACAGACACATGGTATTATACACATTACTAACATTTCACACAGGTGTAAACTCTTAAATGTACACCTGTTCATCAAAATATATACATCATGTGAACTATTCAAGGCAAGACTTACCAGGTAGAGACCATGCATAACCTTTGCCATGGATATGATCCTTCCAATGATTTTGTCCCGACTAGACTTGCTCTGTCCAGTAGTGCTTGTGTCACCAATCTTCTTGTACAGCACCTTCTGCCATCTTGAAGCTTCATCAATTACCTACACAGTATGTAGCATGCTTTCCTTATTATTCTTCTTAAAACATTCTTGGAACAGTGTATACATTCTCCAATGAAATAAATGTTGTGCAATAAGATAAAATAAAACTTTACCAGAATTGTTAAAGTACATCACTGACCCTTGATATCAATTAAGATTACCCCCATTACATAATATTCCATAAATTTCACTTATTCCAAAAACCTTTAAAATGAAAATGTCCAATAATTTCTATAAATTCTTCTAAAATCAATCATTGTGTTCGCTAATATTTTCTTCAATGAAATGGCACAGAACAAGTGTTTAGTCTGTGATCTTAACTTTAAACGTCTAACCACTTTTTCAATACATCCATTAAACGTAATCCTGAATTATTCCATACTTTACCCTTGGAGCCTTACAAAAATTCATTTTGGAAGCAGAATGAGATGCCTTTGTTTTGGTTTTTAATTTTTTGTTTGTACTCACCCCTTCCACTGTCTCCAGACTTTGAAGGAGGAATTCTTCAATATCTCCATCGGGGTCCTTCTAAAACAAGGAATAGTGAGAAACCCGCCACAGGCAGTTAGTTTACCATGCTCAGAGCACGCCATGCAGGTTGATAGATGGGCAGAAAAGTGCTTGCATGGATAGGAGTGGAAAGTAGGAACAGTGAAGTAGGGACATTGACTAGCATAGTGAACACTTGCCACTCGCCACTCAACAGTGCAGGCTGTATATTAAGGAATGTCCTTCACCACATAGTAGTTTGTAGTGGTCAAAGGATGTATTTGATTCTGATCCAACTCTAAATGGATGCACTGGTTTCTGATGTACTTCATTTTTGGGACATTTACAATCATGCTCTCCATCCAGATTAACTGTTTAATTGGACAAGCGTTTTAAAAGAACTGTTACTAAATAATTCATGCCCAGCTTATTTATGTGCAAATTCAATAGATCAATTGTTATTGTACTTGTTTTTAATGTGAAGACCAGACGGATGCACTTGCTTCTGGTTGTAACCCTCAATTACTTTAGAAATTGATAATGTATTCATGTCATTTACAATCTTTTTATCTCCTAACCATTTTGGAGTAAAAATTGTAAAGAACATGTCATCAAAAAGTGTTTCAACTATTCCAAAACATTAAACACTGAACAGTAAATAGCAATGCATGGATGTGTTTGTATCTGAAGAACTGGGCACTGCTAGATCTGAGATTTTACACAACATTCTGCATCAGCATACCAGAATGGTATTACCATGTGACATGTTAAACTTTCACCCAGTGGGAAGGATTGAATTTGGGGTTGGTTTGGATTGGTGTTTATGTAAATCAATCTGTGTAAGTTTCTTCAGAATAATCTATTTATAACAAAACCATCACCATAGTTAATAGTGAAAACAACCTCATAACATCATAATCACAATCCTAACAATTATTCTATTCTTAAAACCAAAATTCCAGAATTACAATTGAGCATAATATTTAAATAACAACTTTCCAATTGAAACTTTTTTCTTTTGATATGAATTACTACTGAGACAGAAAAAATGAAATCTACAAGACAGCAACCACATTCAAACAGACTTACAATAACATATTACATTCAATTTAACACTAGCATAATGAAAAATGAAACCAACACTCTAAAGTCAAAGTTTAATGAAAGTACAGTCAAGAAAGTGATCGAATGATCCATGCCCATTTCACAGCAACATGAGCAAAATGGTGACACACAAGAGTGGGTCAGCACGCCAAGATGAAGTGAAAGTAACGGAGGGATGAACAATACAGAAGGGGAATGTGGAAGTGGACAGTGTAGGAACACTACAAAGAACAGATTCTAGCACATCGACTACGTTAACATGACTCTAGGTTAACTAGTCATTTTTATCAACTTGACAAGATTCTATTCTATAGTTGACTATTCCTCACTGTCACTTGCAACAAGCTGACATACCTTTTCGGAGATGGTTATCTTAAAGTTGATAATAGGTTACATTTAATGACACACCAATGCTAAAATCATAAATTTTACATCATTTAGACTTATAGGTTTATTTTCAGAAGGGCTCAAACAATCTTTTTCTTGTCTTACAAATACACAACTTTACTTCACATTAGTCAATTTTATAAATACTTCAGAGAAGTAATGGTTTTTTCTCTACATAAAAAGCTATCTCTTAAATCTTCCTCTTAGAAACTAAAAACCTTTCCATGTTAAAAAAATGCTATCCTGAAGTCTTTGGATAACCAATATATAGAGAATACTAAACGACCATCCGTGTAATACCATTTTTATTAAATTAGTTAATGATTTGGTATCAAACGATCTTTCACTCATTTGATACTAAATCTTTAATGGGTCTAGAAAAAATGGTATTTCAGGGCAGCGAGTTTAGTATTCTGCTTATTACTCGCCAACATAAACTGACAGAAACTACAGCGAAATTGCCTACAGTGTGACTACTCTCAGCTTTCTGCGAGTCAAGCAAGGTCTAGTAAAATTGCGACAGCAGCACTGTGACGTCACAACTTCGAATCATTCTGACATCATACGTCAAGCGGTATTACACTAGCATAACATTGCCGTAAAGATATCACACTGCAGTATCTTCAAGTAATAAAGTACACCTTTATCAAGGTGTAAAGCGAGTAATAAATACACCTTTTACTTTTGTAGTTTCACATCATACACAATATATTGGGAAGTAAAACAGGAAATAAAACTGTTCTGCCAGATAATAAATGTTGTATTCTTTATAAGTCAAAGTGAATAGTTTGAACTTACTTGAATGAGCTTCTGTTTTGCTTGCTGGAGCAGTTCTTGCTCCCTTCCCGAAAAGAAGCTCAAACCAATTGGCACCAAACGCTTGAGACAAGCAACATGTAAACTGTTGTGTGGTTCTAGACGTTTCTTTTCCTTCCTTTTAGTGCCTGTTGCTCTCTTTGCGGTGCCATCTTGAGTATCCATTTTTGATACAGCCATACCTTTTGACTGGCTGGGCATGATTAGTGCCATGTTGTCTATTTCATTGTGAGCAACAAAGTTTTGTTCTTCTCGCTTGAACATCTGAAAACGATACAAATGAGTTGTTATCTCAAATATTTCTAGTGTCATAATCAATGGCAATCTGACACCTTCTCACTTTATCTTTGCCATTTATTTTTAATTAAATGTTGCCAAGTCACTTCTCATTTAATACACAACTCCTTTCCCACCTCCAGCATCCTTAATATTAAAATGAGCGAATGAGTTTAGTTTTACGCCGCACTCAGCAATATCCCAGCGGTCTGTAAATAATCAAGTCTGGACCAGGCAATCCAGTGATGAACAACATGAGCATCTATCTGCGCAATTGGGAACTGATGACATGTGCCAACCAAGTCAGCAAGCCTGACCACCCTATCCTGTTTATCGCCTCTTACGACAAGCTTTAATGTTAAAAAAAACAAAACAAAAACAACATTAATGTTTCCAGGTTCAAAAGCCCATGAATTGTTCAACCAAGCCAATGTTGTCATATACTGAGGGAAAAAGTAAGGGATCACATGAAAGTACATGCATTCCTTTATTTTTAATCCAACAGTCAAGATATGACTGAAATATTGCCGAAGTGACGTTAAATATGAACTCACTCATTTTATCCAAGGTTTGTGAACCTGTGAAGAAACCTGCAAAAAAATAAGGGAACACTTTTTCTTTTATGTGATCCCTTAATTTTTTCCCTCAGTATATTTTTGACCTGCATCATGTTGTATTTGAGCTAATGATGATGTATCTAGTCACAGCAGCAAAAAACTATCTTCATAACTCACTCACTCCAAGATCAGAGAACAAAGACTTACCAGGGACTTGGACCACATGGAGAAGATCTCTGCAACATAACTGAACAGTTCCTCACACTCCACCGCCGGGTACTTGAGCCAGTGTGAACGATGCAGGTCCACGTACTTGATCAGTAGTGGGTAGAAAGCATAGATGTCTCTGGTCAAGATGCTGTATTTCTGGAAGAGTTCATACACACTAAAGTAAATACACTGTTTGATCCAGGGGCTGTTGAATGCCATATTTTCACTAACACCTTACATTACAACTTTTCCCATGGGCATGTAACTTTGTGATTTTGGTACACTGTGCACAACCTTCTCTAGAAATCCTGGATATGCTCTCACTACAAACTATTGTCTTGTCAACAAACAACAAATCATTTTATGCACATACAACTCTTAACTCCTAAGTGCCTAAGTAAATAATATTGGACCAATATTCTACATAGGTGAGCTAGAATCACAGCACAGTTAGCAAAACAGTATGGAGATATAAAAATGATCAATCTGAAATATCAATATCCATGATCACTACAGTTGCATAAAAGATAATTGTGTTCAGTCATGTTTCACACAAATCTAGGTCCTGTAACTCCAGAATATGGTGTTATTTAGTGTGTATGTGATGTGAATGAACTCTTCATGTCAACTGAGAAACTTGCTCTAAACATGGCAACATAAGGCAGAACTCTATATACAAAAAGAGAGGAAGCAACAAAGTCAATTACCTCTTGCACTGCTGCTTCCATGTCAGAACTGTCAGACGTTGATCTCTTGTCGATGATCAGTCGCTTTTCATAGTACTCCACATTGACAGATGCTTCCTTGAGCTTCTTGGCAATGGGCAGGAAGTGATCCTTAATCATGTCTGGGGTGGAGTTGCCAATGATGGGCTGGGTGCGAGCTGATAACAACATGGATACCATCAATACATGTCTCCATTTTAAAATCCAGAGTTTACACTATCCGTTCAATATAAGATTTATCAATTGGGAGAATACATCTGTGTGATATCTTTTAGTATTAGAATAGCCCATCATTTCTTTTTCATCCAAATCTAATTATATACACATACACAAAAGCTAAGTGCCACTATTTTCACAGTGTCTTGATTTCACCACTGAAGATCAGAAATATATACCACAAATGTTTATGACTGAGTTAGCCTTACATGGATTCTTGAACCTAAGATTGTCAAGATATGACAAGGAAATCCGTTCTGCGCGTGCAACTCCATTTCCCTACAATCTGAATCTTGAAAATCAAGATTCACACACTTGGTTTCATTGGTCTGTTGTGAGATTCTCCTTTCACTTTAGAGTTAGAAAATCAATCATGCTGAGGAGTAAGTTAACTAAGGCTGAGAGATGGCAGGTGATAGGCATGGGGTAGTCTAGTAGTTAAAGCATTTGCTCCTCACGCTAAAGACGCTGGTTCAATTCTCCACATATGTACAATGTATGAAGCCCATATCTGGTGTCCCCCCATTTTGAGACTACTGAAATATTGCTAAAAGAGGGGTAAAAACATACTTACCCTCTTCGATTTAAGACGGTTTTCTTTGAATGAGACCTTTTCTCTGACAATTTATATATTGTGGTGGAGAATCCCACATTCTCCCACAAATAATTTGGTCACTTTTCTCAAAATTATTCCACCAGCACAAGAATGGTCAGTCTAAATGTTTTAACAAATATTATTGTGTCAGTGGACAGCAACTCCTGTAGTGAAGTATACTGTCTACTTGCAGGATTCCAATCATGATAAATAGGACACAGAAAGACCCAATCAAAAGTATGCACTGTGCTTATCCCATGTCTGCATACAATCTAACACTCTACTTACTGGCAATCCTGTTCATCCAGGGAGCATCTTCTGAACCGATGTTGTTGAGGATGAGCTTCAGCACATTACCCAGGACCGCATTCATCTGCTTGGCTGTCACTGCCGTCACGCTATTTCTGAAAGCAGAATGTCAAGTTACATTTAACACATTTCTTTTTATAACTGACCATGAGGCAAGCACACAATCTTTTTAAAAAAGTTCATGGCAGCTCCTACAGATTTACTCCCTTCAGTAAACTTAACATCTTATCTGATCTTAACATCTCTTCACAATTCCTCATGAAGTATCATTGTTTCCAAATGCAGCTAATACTGCAGCATTTCTGTGGAACAAGCTGAAATATGCTCCCACTATTTCCTCTTTCAAATCTCAGTAAAGAATTCCACTTCCACAGTATGATCTGACCACTGACTTATTAATGAGATGCATACTCACCCATCTGATGTCATTTCAGGCCCATGGTTTAACCAGAATGGCAAGTAACTGAAAACAAATTGACCATGTAAATGTTGTGGCTTTATTCAGACAATCTAACAAAAATACTAAAGTCAGTCAGCAACATTCTTGTATGATTATGGTATACAGAAATCACAGTCAGTTTCTGTGAAACATTTCCGCCACAAGTACAAACAAACATGAATACATTTGGTATATTTCTTTCATGAAAAAATAATAGAATGTTGAATAAAACAAAATCTGTCTTTGATCAAACTTGTCTTAGCAATTAAAAAATAAAGACACACATATCACAGTAGACAGGTTGTCCAGATCTGCCAGCAACTACCAGCAGCTTCTAGAATGCCACTTAAACACATCAGATCTGCCTCAAAATTTCCAAAACAAATACTGAATGTTTTATGAGATTATTCTATAAAAATGAAGCCTTATCTGAACCAAAGTCCATTTTTGTTACCTTAAAACTCACACACTGACTATGTGCACCACATTATAGGATTCTGACACACTTCATTCACCTTATAACAGAGTGGCTCTACTTTTGACATCTCTACCATCTCTACTAAAGCTACAGCCAGGACACCCTTGAAGGTCCCGGGGTAGAATAGGCCTTTAACCCATGCTTGCCATAAAAGGCAACTTTGCTTGTCGTAAGAGGCGACTAATGGGATTGGGTGGTCGGGATCGCTGGCTTGCTTGACACATGTGATCGGTTCCCAATGGCACAGATCGATGCTCATGTTGTTGATCACTGGATTGTCTCGTCCAGACTCGATTATTTACAGACCACCACCATTTAGCTGGAATATTGCTGAGTGTGGCGTAAAACTGAACTCACTCACTCATGACAGCAAGGAATGTGTGACTGAAGAGATAAACATTGTTACTGGACTGCCCTGACTGACACAGATGCTCCTACCAGCTAAACCCATGAATTTCCAGGTAAGGAGTGGTCTTCAGTAACCCATGTTTCTTGTAAGAGGGGACTAACGGGGTTGGGAGGTCAGGCTTGCTGACTTGGTTGACACAGGTCATCGTACATAGATTGACTCTCATGATGTTAATCACTGGACTGTCTGGTCCAGACTGCCACCATACAGCTGAAATATTGCTGAGTCTGGCATTTAAAGGGGCACTGATGCGGAGCAATTTCTGTGGACTGGTGTAAACTTTTGTTATTGTTTTTCTCCTGTGAGTACCCGGATGATATCCCAGAACCCGTGACTGGTTCGTGACCTCTGTTGCGCATTCCGTAAGCGCAATTGATAGTTTAATTATGGACAGATCAACTTAGGTGAAGTCATTTTTACTTCATTACAAATGTATTATGAAAACAAATGAAACACTTTGAAGGTTAATCATCTGCCAGTGGTAGAAATGGTAAAAAAACTATTAGGACGGAAAAATAACGAAGCTAGTGTACGTCTCTATATTTTGTCTCATAACCCTAATTAGTTTATTGTCATATTTGTATGATTCTGAAAATTAATAAAAGAACACACGATCTGCTTATACTCATAGTAAATTTCTAACATAACAGCAACATTTATACATTGTATAGATTGCCAATGTGGATCCTATTTCACACACATACGCGATCTAGTGTGTGTTTTCTGTCATACAGATTCTGCTGAATGCTGCAACAAATAAATTAAAACAAAATGCAAATAATGAATGTAAAACAGACTAATGTTATAGCAACAATGTCAGGCTACTACCTTGTTCAGGAATGTATCCATCAATATCCACGTAAAAGAAATCGTATTCCATTCATCTGCAGCTGGTAAATAATCCTGCTCTATGTCGCGTGTCTTACAACTGTCTAGTTTGCGAAAAAGTAACACATCGTTTCACGTCTTTCATTGGTGAAAACCAGATGAACCTCTCATTGGTCTCCCAAGATAGCACACATGGCAAACTAATTGTATGATGTCCACTATTCTAAGTAATTTAGTTAACCAATAATGAGCAATCAATCAATCAACGCAAGGGTGGTTAATTCTTTGAAGGGAGGATGTTGTTTTTGCACTCACTCTTTACGACAGGGTGTAGTCATCTACACACACTGCCTTTTGACAAATCAGCTAGAAGATAAAAGTAATTAATCAATCAGTGTGTTATCGGTTAATCCTTTGATTGATGATTGTTTTTGTAACTCAGCTGATAAACCCTCTTGCATCACTTACATGCACATATTACATAACATACAATACATTTGCCATTACAGCCCTTAATTAATAATGTTGAGTATTTACTCCAGACAGGAGAAATGCCAAATGGGAACCTTTGTTGAGTAACCGAAGTGGTGTTACTACTAATTATACCTGTTATAAATTCATTAATTGACCATCCAGAGAATGATGACAAATAACATGTGTAGGTTTACACCATCAAACTCGAGTTACAACAAGGAAGATGTAATCTCTGTGTCGCATGCAGCCTGAAAACACTTATGGGCCGAAACTGTTTTGAGGATACCAACGGAATTTCGTTACATAAGGAATACACACAGGCATTTGCTGTGTACTTGGGTAAATAGGTGAAATAAGGGTTTTTTACGTAAGAAAATGTTCAGATTTCTCTACCAAAGGCAAAGTCATTGTTTTTTGTTTACGAATTCAAATAAATCAACTGTGTGTTTTTAATAAACCATTGTAGCTACCATAGCTACCAAAATTTACGTATGATATTTGCTATTACAGCTGAACCAACACTCAAAACTACCTATATATATATATAGCTTTGCAATCTTCCGTACTGAAACAAATGGCTTGCTACATGCCTGTAGACATCATATTTTCATGTAACATGATTAAATATCGAGGTTAAAAACACAGAAATAGGATCAAATTGGATCAGTAATTATACCATCCAAGCATCCGAAAAGAACTACACTGCTGGGATATTTGGTTACGATCAGACAAGGGATACCATGGATATTTTTAAACAAATGGCATATGATGGGCATCCGGCCTCCTGACTATTTAGGTGTAGAAATTCTGCTAATATGGACAGGAGCCCAGTTCCTTTGTCCGTCACGGTCAAAGGAGCGGGCGCTGACCAATTTGCGGTTTGGTTTCGTAATTCGACCGTTGGCGAGAAACATTATTCGCTCCGCATCAGTGCCCCTTTAACAAGAAACCAACCAGCCTACCTGCACAACATTGGGAGCGTGACCTCAATGACATGAGGGGCCTCAGCATATTTGCCACCAGAGTGTGCCAGCCCCTCAATTTCTGACACGATCTTGTCCAGATTCGGAAGGTTTTCAGCTAGTTGGTCCATAACCTCTGTACAAACACAACATATTTAAATAGTAACTCTGTGTATCACTCCTGTTCAGCTCTGTAAAAAAAAAGCATACACTACAAAGAACAAGTTAATAATAAGTTAACCCACGGGCCTTCATTTCATCAAACTCTACATGTCTGTACTGAACATGAAAACTGACATATAATTCAAAGAATAAATTAACCCCGACAAATTATACAAATGTTTGTGTAGTATATAGTGTATGAAATAACCTAAAATCCTAGACAGACATCAGCCCAAAAAGGATGTAACCAAATCTGATCTGGTGAATTTACCCAGATGAATTGAAAATTTTTACCAGACACACTGACTATGTGCACTACATTATAGGATTCTGACATACTGTAAATTTAGACTGTCAATCAGAAATCGAGCCGTTTTGGGCAGTCAGACAGGTCTTATTTCATACACTGATATAACTTAATAGTAATACCATGAAAATAATATCAAACAAGTAAATAAATACTGTTTCCATATTCATCATATGACCCGGATCAGCAACAAAATGAAGTACTTTAAATAAAGCTACAAACCTTGAGCTTCCAGAGAGTGCTCAGAGATTTTCCCTTCCAAGCCAAACAGTATGGAGTGGCGATTGTACTTGTTTTTGTCTGGCTCTAAGAAAGCCACAGGAAAACAGCTGGCCAGGGACCCCACACACTCTCCTAGTGCTGGACGATGTCTGGTAGGAACACACAGAGGTCAGGTCACTGACAGTGGTCATACAATTCTTTATACCAAATTCACCCATTCCAGAAAGTAAATTTACAGTTACAGTTTTGACTATGAGAATAAGCTGGGATTTTCTATGCTGCTTTTACAAAAAAAATAATTCATTGTGAAAATTTCTCACACAGACACAGACACAGACACAGACACAGACACAGACAGACACACACACACACACACACACACACACACACACAGACACACACACATGCATGCACAGACACACACACAGACACCCACATGCACACACACACACACACACAAACATATCTTCATCCATGCATCCACACAGTGAAACACATAAAATATACATAGGTCAAATAACTTAAAAGTACAAGTAAAATGTAAGAAGGTTATAAACTTTATTAAAACAACTCCTGAATCATCGGATGGGAGTGTGTTTCTGCAATCTAATTCACAAAATAACATGCATGTAATTGAAAAATTTTTACTTGCACAAATATTTGAAAAGGAATGATTGTACATTAATTTTCTTTCAGATGTGTAACAGATAAAAAAGTGACTGCCATTATGAACACATACCCACTATGTCAGAGTACAATGTCACATGATCATGAAAGCAACAACCTTGACCCCTTTTACTCAACCCTATCATTATTATTATAAACATTATTATAATCTATTTATATTGCGCTGAGTTCCAGCTTGGCTACTCCCAGGTGATCAATCACAGAATGTCAATCTCAACGGCACTTACTCCCTGGGGAGTATACATGACATGTAGCAGATGCTGTTCTTAAATTCTTACATTCACAGAATCTTCATGAATGAAGTCTAAGAAGCTAGAAACAATTCAACACTAAGAAACCTCAATATCATACTCAACAATACAAACTATATACTACATTTGTCTTAACCAAGTCACTACACAATAGACTTGTCTCAACACAATCATTACACAATACAGATGATACAGATGCTACCCACTAGTATAGACATATTGTAGTACAACGGGGGTATGTCATCATGAGGGACATACAAATACAAAACACTTATTAAAAAAAACAAGTAATTATTTTGTGTTTGTGTTTCAAGAAATTATTAATTTCATTATTTCGAATAATTATTCTCCTTGGTATTGTTAAGTGAGTAAGTATGGTTTTACAATGCTTTTTACAAATATTCCAGCAATATCACTGCAATGGACACTAATAATGAGCTTCACACATTGCACCCATGTGAGTATTTGAACCCGACTCTTCGGTGTGACGAGCAAACGTTTTAACCACAAGGCTACCGTGCCGCTCCTTAGTATTGTTGAGAAGACCTGAATGTGTGTTATATAGCACCTAACATTGAAAACTGGGATATAGTGGTGAACAGCAAAACTAAAAACTGACATATCCTGTAGTGGTCTTTAGAAGGATGACCATCTACCATTAATAAACAGGAATACAGAGAAAACCAAAGTAAACATTATCTTACATGACAACAAACTAAGAATTCTTATGTAAATTTTATACAGAAGTAACGTTTCTGAAAGGTGTTGAAAAAGTACCAAATTCTAGAAATCATTTGCCACATCTTAATGTGTATGCACCCATGTGCATGTAAATTCGTCATATCTTGGAGAAAGAAACAGATACCATGTCCTACACCATTAAACCCCCACTCAACACTGCATAGAATTATCTAATGCAAGCCATGACAAATTTAATATATTCCTGAAGAAATGTATGGTCAACATCATCTATTTTGACATTCATTATTAATATTAATATCAAATAATCCAAAGGAGAAAATCAAAAGTGTTATTCTGTAGACTGGTAGCTCTGAAAATGTGAAGTTTCCATAACTGTGATGTGAAAAGCTGCAACAGGCAAGAAGAACAGACAGTAGAACAGGAATCTACAAGCAATTTGACAGCAGAACAACAATGGCAGACTGCTGAAGTCAACTCTCAGATGGATTTTCCGTCTGGTTTATTTCTGTGAAATATTTCCAAATATATTGCCTTACATCCTGAAATGTTTATATTTTCCAAACAAACACAAAAATATTTATTATGTATTTATTCAAATGACATTTGAATCCATGTGTGTATTCACTTGAAATTTGGAAAACCAATTGAAACGGTCCCATTTCTTTTTACAAAATACACAACATCTTTTAATCCTTTTTGTTAAATTGATTTTAAGGTAAATAATATCATCAGGGGTTCAAAAATATTTTTGAAAAGCCACCTGCCACAGGGCAGTTGACTTCAAGGAAGTAACTTGTCCTGACTAATTTTCACTTGCCCTGATTTTATGACACCCTGTGTGATGTTAATGTTTACTGGACTATTTATCGAAGAGTGATAATTTCACTCTCTACTAGTTCTACTTTATTACTAGTGCTAACTTTAATAGCTTCATTATGAGCAGATATGAAATGAAATCCGAAATTATTTGCAGTTTGAAATCATAAGTGGAAATTATCTAGTAGTCCAGGACAATTAAGACACCATTATTTGATTGAATGAAATGACTTGCCCCTGGCGTCGTGGTGACGGGACTTTTGAACCCCTGGTCATGTACTTTTTTACCTTTTTACCTTAACAATTCCAATCTTAAGATACGACCAAAATTATTGTTATTCCACAATTGCATACACATTGTTTGAACTTTAGGAGATTCTATTCAGACAAATGCACCCACAACAAAGGTAACACTTACTTCGCGAATGTATCTACTACATGCTCAGAGAAGATTTTCTGTCTGCCACTGTTATTTTACTGATGCACAGCAACACTAGACGGAGGAACAACCATCTAACACACTGCTTCAAGGGGAACCCATCACGTCACATGATTGGAAGGCAGAGAAGGCATTGTGGGAGATCTTAAGAACTTCATATGATATTCCTTTACAAGATTTGGCTCTCCAAGTGAAATCATGCTCAGATGTTCTATGTTTCTTTATAGAGCAAATCTGAACCTTCAGTAAATAACATTTTGAAAAAATAGTTTTAGAAATTACCTCATATTTTGAAAAAAAACATCATAAGAATTAAAAAAAAAAGACATGTGGAAAAAAAACAGGTTAGTTTTGTCAATGATGAATTTAGAGTATAAAGACAAAATATATCCAATGACCCACAAAAACACTTTAGGTTGGAATCAGAAGGAAATGCACACAAGAAACATCACAAAGGTTTCAAGAGAAGTTATTAAATTTGAATATTCAGCAATGCCAATGGGTTATGAACATATGCAGAATAGTTTAGTCTTGAAGTAAAAATACTGAATTCATGCCCAAGTGTGAACGAAGTACCTGGCAAGCTCCGTCGTAATTGTCTCCCTATTCCCACGAAAGTTAGAAAGAGAAAGAAAGATATGAATACACCCAAAAAGCCTGGCGTGAATGATGATGGTGCATGTCAGATGATGATGATGATACTTTCCTCACAACTATTCAGATACCTATCATAATAGTTTATTAAAAAAATGTCCATATCCAAAGGATAGATAACAAATATTAACACGTATTGTAGTTCCTCCCGACAACCGTTTTTGGAAAACAAAATGTCAATAAAAATACTGATTTGCAGGTAATATACTTATTACATAACATCTAGAAATGTATTAACATTTTTCTCCATGCAGATTCTGAAAACATTACATAAAAAACAACTAAAACGAGACTATTCAAGAAAGTTATATTTGAAAAGGTACTTTTCCTGCTACCTCTAACAATTTTAGCAAGAAATCAAATACTCATAAATCCAGTTCATAAAATGTATTGTAGAGGTATATCCATTCAGATTTCAATCAGTTGTAACGGAAACAAGTAACATTAAGTAGATGTTCTATTGTCTCACCCTTATAAAAGACTAAAATGAAAAAAGAAATATCATTCCAATACATTTTCAAATATAAAATAGCCATACCAAGACAAACCAAAGGAGCAGACACATATCATAGATGGAAAATATGCTACTTTCCTTTAAACTAGGCAAAAATTTAAAAGGGGCCATGAAAAAAGTGTGAGAGATGAAAAGAGGCATTGCCTCATGCAAGCCCTGAAGATAGGAACCCGAAAACATCATCTACCTAGGTTTGTCAGCTTTTCTATACTTGGATGGTCTGCTGCATTAATGATAATTGATATTGATATGAATTCATTAATATGTACATGGTGCTGCAGGTAAGACGACAATTAAGATGAAAATGATTCTTCAAGTTTACAAAGAGATATAACACGATCATCAGCATTACTGCATAAATACAATATGAAAAATAAAATTCACAATTACTTTTACTCAAGAATTTAGTCGTTCATTGTATCTGGCATTACAGCTGGGATATGAAAACGGAGAAACATTGACACAAAAAGCATTGATAAGTAACAAGTTGAAATTTCTTTTGAAAATAATTGACTAATAATTACCCAAATGAACTTTTACAAAGCCTGAATAAAGCATGGTATCTCACCTTTGCACAAACACAGAGCTGCTTGTTCCCAACGTGTAGAGGGCGTTCAGGATACGATAGCAAGCTAACTGAATGTCTCCAACTATAATAAAAATTAATTCAAAATTGAATAAACAAAATGTATTGAATATTTTTAATATAAGTTTGAGTGACTTAAACAGCTTAGAGTATGGCCTCATAATAACAGTGCATAATACTTTCTTCACAACTAATTGCAGGTTACCTTGCAAATCTCTATGGTAAAATATGTTTTACATAAAAATACAAATTACTTGCTCATTAATCTTTAACTGTGAACTCCATACCAAAGTACAATTTGCCAAAGACCATGTTGATTTTGTAGTTAAGCTCTGGAATATCTGAGTGAGTAATTCTGGCATGAAAAATGTATTGATTTTTTGTAGTTTATATTGCTCAACCAAATTGGGTATTATGATGAGAAAGTATCTCCATATTGACCTCTTTCCATTTCTGAAGCTAGACTTTCCTCACTTGTTCTTATGAACCATTTCCTTATGATGACTTCAACTGCAAAAGACTCACCCAGAAGATCGGTGCCGAAGCTGTTGTTGCCGAGGTGGTCAAACTGTGCGGATAACACCGGCAGTAGCACCATGTGGACGTAGTTTAGTGAAGTGGCACCACGGGTGATGGTGCCCTTAACATGACTGAATCGACCTTTCAATAGATTGTCCATGACCTGAGCAAGGTCATCTGCAGCGTTGTTGAAGAACGGCAGGAGGTGGGAGCGGACAATCTCTGGGCAATTCTTTACAACAGACCTGCAAGAAGCCAACACAAATCATTCTCCTTTTGTAAAATGTTGTATAGGAAATCATTTTCATTTGACAAACCAATTATCCCTCCCTTAGACTAATACAAAAGCTCAAAATGAAACTTCCTAGCAGTTAACTAGAAGCTAAAAATTCAGACTGGTAATTTATGAATTGTACGTTTCCAATGGTAATGTGGCAAAAATCATTCGATACATAAGGTGAGCAGAGCATCACAATGCTGCGGTCAGGCACTGCTGCCACAGTCAGATTAATATGGGCTAGACACATCAGACAAGGCACTGCAGACCAAACTTTCAGCTATGAAACTCTTCCATAATAAAATAAACATTGTGAGCTAACACTAGTGTAAAAACCATCACCTGATGACCATCCTCCACAGGAACATCAAAATACTTTAGTGAAATGGTAACCTTTTTACGTATTACTCCTGCATTATGTACTTTTTCATCAGTGTTGTTATTGTGGTGTGCAAGGGAGAACCTGTAGGTTAAAAATGACACTGGATCCATCTAGGGAGCTGATTGGTCTCTGAATCCACTTCTACAAAGAACACTGTTCTCACCTGAAATCTACAGCCCTCACAAGAACTCGGAGGCAACGGACGGAAATGTTGACATCGTAGCCAAAAGCAGTGATCTTGGCTCTTAAAGTCTGGGCCAGCTTACAGAACAAACTGAAATACAGACATTCCGATTAAAAAAACTCTTCACTGTGTTACTGGCCTTACTAGCATAGTCAGCAATAGTATGTATGTCATGATGGGCACAATAATCAATATTACTTAACTCACTAATTTTGCAGCAATCTGCAAAGAATACCGTCAAAATACAATGAAAAAAAAAATGCAATCTGAACCGATCACATCAGTATATTCAGATTCACAGGCATCTTGAGAATATGAGTACATTTAAGTCTGTACATGTCAACCCTTACATTAATTATCCATGTCAGGGAAGAGATCCACAGGGCCTCACCCAGAGGAGAGTTATCTCCCCTAGTGGGCAACGTCCTCTCAACTCACATCTGATCCCATAATGCTCATGGCAACCACTGGTATTGTAACCTACCTTGCTGTCATTTCCTTTTCCTTGACAGATGCCATGCTGGAGGTGCTGGCAGGTGTATTTGGGCACGCCATGAAGTAGACACGGTGAGCGTGGAAGTATTTCTCTACAAATGGCAGCACCACCTACAAGGCACAAAAGGTAATGGTTAACTTTCATGTTATATCTCCATTCAAGTTAACAAGTTACTTCAATATGAAACCAACATAAAACAACTTCTCAGTGATTACAACAAACTTGTGCGTTCATTAAATTTCCAAGCAGCTACAAATTGTTTGCACAACGTTTTAAAGAAATCTGCAAATTTCATTTATTCTAACATAATTATTGAAATGATGCTCATTTATTACAGAAAAAGACACAGAACCTTATCAATAAAGTAATATTAAAATTGGAGGTTGTCTGAAGATTTATATACTGTGGAAGGCAGTCCCCTTAACTTTGATTTGTGCATTTTCATATTTTTAAATCTGAAAAACATCATGCGTCATAGCTCACAGTATTTGTCCTCTAATTTCTCTATTCTAACCTTTCCAAAGAATTTAACATCCTCTGTCGCTTGTGTGTAGCTTCCCCTGCGGCTGAAACGAGAGCTGGGTCGTGTCTGCCGCATATTGACAGAAGCAATCTCCACATAGTCCAAGAGTTTCTCCAGAAGACTGTAAGCGAAACGTCTCTCTGTGGCTGACATCCCAGGTCCCCCATCCGTCTCAGACTTGGGGTTATGTCTGGAAGAAGACTCACGTCTACGATCCAAGCCTAGGTCGCCACCGCTACTCGACAACGGAAAAGAACGGAAGAAAAGAAAAAAAAGGTGAACACACAATGCATACCTGAACACTCATGCTGCAAGCCTCGGCTACTGCTTGTAAACAAACTGAAAATACAGAAATCAGGACAACTCAACTGATTTCAGTGAACATATAGCAGCAATATCTTGCAGTGATGTACATCAAAGGCAGACGAGGCATTGAAGCATGGCACACTTAAAACATAGTTTTGAAGATTGAGAAAACACATTTGCAAATAAACAAGAGTCAAACAAAATAATGTTCTTGGAAAAGAGCACATTTTATGGTTAACAGAAATATGTCTAACATCAATATATGTAGCCTCAATAACTGTATGGAAAGGATTAGAACTTCAGATCTTATTCCGAACACATCACGGCACGAGCAACCAAAATTAAACACTAAGTATCATATTCCTTTGGATCAAATACAGATTTTCGGTGTGATAAGTGAACACTTTAACTACTTATCCCTCAGACTAAAATACCACATCAGCTAAACAATATACTTACTTCATTCCATAAGTATCAACTTTGTGTCATATAATGATCAAGTTGGAAAGAACAAATTATAAATATGTTTGATAATGAAACAATTTTGAAATTGGTCATGCACATGACGATGATGAAGATGATGACGCTGATGATATTGAAACTTACAACAGCTTACAATATAGACATGCCTAGAATGGAACTGACAGAGATAAAAGTAACCAATATCTTCATGTCACTGACAGTTTTGAACATGCAAACACCAAAGTGTGATAGATAAACTGTGCATTAGCAAAAATGTTGCAATCAGGAGAATGTAAATATTCCATAGAGAAATCTGCGTATCAGAATCTTGTCCACGTATATGCCATTGGAAGAAATGAGAACAGATTGATTAAATAATACAGGAAGCAGAGAAGACATGAACAGATAACTGTACAAATTCAAATAATAAAAATTATGAACTCACTTCTGAACGGAACAATATTTGGTAAAACAGAATTAAGCCTGCATTTATACAAGTAATACTTTCCCTCTGAATACTTAGTTTTTACTGTACCAGGGATTCAGAAATAAAATCTAAATTACACAAAAGAAAAATGACCTGAGCAAATTTGTATCATTAATAGGAAATATCAAGTAACGTTTCTCTCAGCAATTCTCAGACCTATTTCAACAGCAACACAATAAATCAGGAACAATGCTGATCTGCTGAAGGAGGAGTGAATGAATATTAACGTTAATTTTATTCATACCACTTTGACCATTAAGAGAATTATTGACCAAAAGAAACCAAGAGTTGGTTGGTTTCACACTTTCTTGCCTCATACGGGAAACATAATCATAGATCACAAGACCTACACTATTTGACAACCCACCATGACAAATCTTCCTGTATTAATACCCAATCACAGTATAAGCTGATCATTACAGATGCATTAAAGAGTGGGTATCTTCTTAAATATCAGCATCCAGATAGACTAAGATGCTTCAGGAGAGGATCCATGATTCTGAAGAAGTAGAATGCACAAAATACCCAAATCATGCTACAACTTGGCTGATGAGGTAGATCTTTCTACGTCTGCTGAGGAAACACATTTCCACATGATGGTGGCACGTCACCGACTAATAGGAGAAGTGGTCAGTATGAAGTACCTGGAGATACGGAAGTTGAGGAACTGCAGGAACTTGAGTAGCTCCAGGGCATGGTCTCGGTACTTCTTCTTTTCCTTGTCAGTCAGGATGTCATAAGGAACAAGCTGGGGGTGTAGCCCTCCACCTAGGAACCACACACAGTGAGAGGTCAATCACCAGGCTTCTTTACTGGTTGCAGATTTACAAGTCAGATTCATAGAAATATTTATTTACATTCACACCAAGATTTCAAGGAAGATGCAATGATTCCTCACATCTAATTCAGTCCATACCAATTCACTATTTTCATTTTATTGATGCCATTTTTAACATCAAAATAGCAAGACCACTGGCAGCCTCTAACGGTGACTCACCAAACTGTTCAATAAGCAAAATATATCTCATGTTCACATTATACCAAAGTGCTACAATTTTGCTGTTTGTCTTTGAAATACATACAATGAAAGCTACAACTAAATACAATATTTAAACATATCATTCTTGTTAAATATATAAATTTCAGCTACATTTACTTTCAGACAATGAATCAGAAAACACATTCACTGGTATATCTGGATATAAATGTACATGTGATCGCCATTTCCGACCTGGTTTATGAGAATACACACACTCTTAAGTATCATATAGCTCTCACCAATCTGTTCCAGTTCAGCTTTCTTCCTCTTGGCCCACAATTCATGAGCATTCTCTGCAAGTCTATCCACCATTGTCTACAACAGAGGCCATCTCTCAGTAAAACATAAAAATGTGCATAATTTCGATTTCTTTGTTTATAGCTCTTCTCACACAAATTCCAGCTATTCGGTACAGCCCTGTACATAATATAGCCTTCTAAAGACAATCTCATGATCAACAGCATGAGCACTGATCTATGCATTTGGGATATGATGACATGTCAAAAAAGTCAGTGAGCCTGAGCACCCAATCCCTTTTTTTGCCTCTTACGACCAAAGCATGGATCGCTGAGGAGGCATTCTTGTGTATCCTGATGCATGCTTTTGAAAAACCCAACAACAAATATTAGACCAAAGCTGCAATATCTCACCTGAGTGTCTCTAGTCAAGGTCACATTCCTCAAATCATAAGGTCGTGGACTGTAGCCTTGCTCAAACTGAAATGAAGTACAAATAGTAAAGCATTCAGTTTAAATGCAGTTCAGTGCAGATGTCTGATCTGGCCATTAGTTTCACATTTCTTACCACAGATATCAGTTAACAAAGACAGCATTTTGATTACATCTGTTGATATTGTGTTACTCATAACTTTGTCACAAAATTTGGTTTACGGCTATTATGATGACATTATTCTCTTTTTCCAATAGATTCTCATTCATGAATTAAGTGGACATTCTGACCATGTACTTTGTGCAAGAAAAAACAGCACAAACATAGTTCATTATACAAAGGTTTAGAGAAATCATTAATCAACCATGGTTCACGAAAATCTATTCAATCTCTCTGTTAGAAGATGTACAATGCTATCTGTGTCTCACTGACCACATTGGCCTTTGACGCCCTGCGCTTGATGGACTCTTGTCTGGTGGGACCTCGAGAGTTTTCCTGATCGATGCCCCATCCCAGGGCCAGCATCGTCCTCAACGTCTCACGGGCTGGCTCAGTGTACTTCCGCTTGGCCTGAAAAATGAGTACCACTTAATCATTCAAGTACCTGACTTCACATGACCCCCAGCAATGGTAGGAATATATTTTACTGTCACTTAGTGTGTCATAGAAATCTTTTCTTGATTCTGGAATACCATTATCAGAACAATAAAATGTTACTTGTCATATGATAAAATGAAACAGACAACAAATCAAGATAAAACCCATTTGCAATAATGATTAAACATGCCACAAATCCTTAACATAATATAGATGTAAGTGATGACAGATGTAAGTGATGACAAAGTGGAATGGTATCACTACATTTACCATTGTTCATATATGTTAACTGTGTTAGCTGCTTGACACAATTCTCTTTATAAACAAAACTACAGCTTTAGTACTGTTATCTCTACAGTCTACATAACTAAGAAACTAAACTGTATTTTTTATGTAACTAACTGGTTCTCATTACGAATCAAGTTCTGTCCCTCCTGCAATAATTATTAAATTCCATTGTCTGTTGTATTTAACGTTTA